>NW_021848649.1:0-16317 GCF_003651465.1 Formica exsecta
GATTTAAACTATCCTTTTGTCGCTTAATGTGTAATACTTCGGAAAGTAATTAATTCTTAACGTATCACCATGTTCGTGGATTCATGCTTAAAGAATCGAGGTTTCTGCCCCGAAATAACATGGACTACATGGAGAATGGTTTTTGCCTTTTGGAGCGACATGAGGGATTACGCCTTCTACCGTTGGTTACCATGTAACTCTACGGGATTTGCTCAAAAGATGGAAAGATGCAGATTTCATATCGCCCTCAACTTATAGATTTCTCAATTTTAGTGACGGGATCTTACCGAGAGCATACGGACTCCCTAAGATTCACAAACCTAACTGTCCTTTCCGCTTAATTGTCTCCTCACTTAATAGTCCCTTATACAATTTGGCCTCTTTTATTCATCGCATATTACTTAAAAGCTTTCCCATTGCACATAGTCACATCAACAATAGTTTTGAACTCGTGAAGAAACTTTCTGACATAAGTATCAACAATGATTTTCTTCTCATTTCTTTAGACGCCGTTTCCTTATTCACAAACATTCCTACTGATATAGCGATTGATAGCATCTCTTCTCCATGGAATTACATCTCTAATAATTGCAACATATCACATTATGAATTCATTACTGCGGTTAGACTGATATTAGATTCTGTTAAACCGATTACCCCTCTTCTGACAAAGAGGGTGATTCGACAGGAAATGTAAATATCTCCCTGAAAAGGTAGGCTTGTGGTACCAGTCAAGTCACAGGTGGTTATCATTCAGGATCATGGTAATATCCAAGAAATTAAGTCGGTTTTTCTCTCCAATCTCAATTGTGAATTGCAGACGTGGGTGGAATGTATTGAAAGTGTCTAGAGTGTGGTTGAGGAGGGAAGAGGGAGCCGCCATTGCAATGTCATCAACATATCTGACAAAAAATGGGGGGGTATAATTCAGAGACCCAAGAGCTTTAGATTCCAGATCTTGAAGGACTATGTCCGCGATAATGGGGGACAATGGAGAACCCATAGGAGTACCGAAAGTTTGTTTGTAAATTACTCCATTGAAAGTAAAAAAAGTAGAATCTAATATCAGTCTAACCGCAGTAATGAATTCATAATGTGAAATGTTGCAATTATTAGAGATGTAATTCCATCGAGAAGAGATGCTATCAATCGCTATATCAGTAGGAATGTTTGTGAATAAGGAAACGGCGTCTAAAGAAATGAGAAGAAAATCATTGTTGATACTTATGTCAGAAAGTTTCTTCACGAGTTCAAAACTATTGTTGATGTGACTATGTGCAATGGGAAAGCTTTTAAGTAATATGCGATGAATAAAAGAGGCCAAATTGTATAAGGGACTATTAAGTGAGGAGACAATTAAGCGGAAAGGACAGTTAGGTTTGTGAATCTTAGGGAGTCCGTATGCTCTCGGTAAGATCCCGTCACTAAAATTGAGAAATCTATAAGTTGAGGGCGATATGAAATCTGCATCTTTCCATCTCTTGAGCAAATCCCGTAGATGTGAAGAAAGCCTATTAGTAGGATCTTTTTTAACAATATTATACGTATTATTGTCTTTTAGTAATTCTTCGACCTTATTGAAGTATACATCTTTATCAAGGGCAACTGTGATGTTCCCTTTATCGGCGCGAGTGACAATCACATTGTCATTGTGTTTAAAAAATTTTTTGGTACTAACAATTAATTGTTTAATGCGTGTGTCAAAATCATTTTTCGGGGTGGAGTAACTCGGGAGATTATTGATAATGTTTACCGAACGGTTTCTGATAGCCACTTGAGTGGCTGAAGGAAGTTTCACAAGATTGCTTTCAATATTTTTGATAAATTCAATAGTTAGTTTTTCCCTGTTAGAAATGGGAAGGCTGAAGTTATCACCTAACTGTAATATGCTTTGAACATCATTGGGGATAGCTGTGGACGACAAATTAATAAACCACTTCTCATTAATGTGTAGAGGATGTTGTGCGGTATCGTTAAAAGTGTGTGGGTCAATTTGGATCTCCAAGTCATGAGCGGTATTGCTTCTCGGTTTAAATGAAAACCCCTGAGATTTCTCATATGTACCTTTTGTATGAGTAGGAGAGCGATAAAAATAGCGAATCGGTTTAAAATCTATGTGCTCTTTTTTCTGTTCGATAGATAAGCGATTGAATTTCTTATGGAATTTATCATGTAGATTAGTAAAAAAGGAGTATAAAGGTCCTTGTTGTCTTGCGTAGTTTAAATTATATATCTTTGCGCCCTAAAAACTGCGCGTGGCTCTTTTGCCATTTTACTTGGATTTAACTATAATCTTACATTTAATTTATGATTTTATTATTAGTTTGAATGCATTCTACTTTGAAGTTTAAATGCTTATAATTTTTGATAGAAGCATTTTTCAAACAAATGTTTCAGATAAAATTTACTTGTTCTTTTAGGTAGAATCAAAATATGGAACATTTTATAGGGGGTTCCATTTAAAATTATAAAATTATCTCCCGCTCCCCTTGAATGGGGCGACTTTATATTTATGTAGTTAGAAAGGCCTCTCGAATACGAAACTTTCTCATGAACAACTTTTTGATTCGACAAATATTTTTAGAGTTATTGGTTTGTAACGTTTTATTTGTCTCACCTTGTATAATTAGCATATATGTATAATACTTGTAAGGAGATTCCGTCATCATATGTATCTAAAGATATATGATATTACATAGAACTCAGAAGTGATATATTGTAATTATATATCATATTATTACATTTTATTATCATATCATTCATCATATTATTACGGACGTCTTATAAGTTAGCGGAACAGAATGAGCAGAATAAATTCTAATTAATATTTTTATTTGTTGCTCATTTGTTGCTAAAAAGTTGCCAAAGAAAATAATTTGTTGCTCTGTAAGTTTTTAAAAAAAATGATGTTCCGCTAAAGGAAGATTAAGTTAGCGGAACAATATATATATAGCAACAAAATTGTACATAACAATAATATAAGAATTTGTTGCTAATTTGTTACTCTCGAAATATGCAAGTTCCGAATTTGTTGCTTACGAAATAAGTATAAATAATGCCGGAAAGCCGCACAGCGTGCAAACTTACAAGAGTAAACTATCAGAAAAAAATTTGTTGCTCGCTTAAATTTGATACTAACGTATTGTCTGAATTTGTTGCTCTCGAAATATGCAAGTTCCGAATTTGTTGCTTACGAAATAAATATAAATAATGCCGGAAAGCCCGTCAGTATCAAATTTAAGCGAGCAACACATTTTTTTCTGTTGGTTTACTCTTGTAAGTTTGCACGCTGTGCGGCTTTCCGGCATTATTTATACTTATTTCGTAAGCAACAAATTCGGAACTTGCATATTTCGAGAGCAACAAATTCAGACAATACGTCAGTATCAAATTTAAGCGAGCAACAAATTTTTTTCTGATAGTTTACTCTTGTAAGTTTGCACGCTGTGCGGCTTTCCGGCATTATTTATACTTATTTCGTAAGCAACAAATTCGGAACTTGCATATTTCGAGAGCAACAAATTCAGACAATACGTTAGTATCAAATTTAAGCGAGCAACAAATTTTTTTCTGGTGGTTTACTCTTGTAAGTTTGCACGCTATGTGGCTTTCTGGCATTATTTATACTTATTTTGCAAGCAACAAATTCGGAAGTTGCATATTTCGAGAGCAACAAATTCAGACAATACGTCAGTATCAAATTTAAGCTAGCAACAAATTTTTTTCTGGTGGTTTACTCTTGTAAGTTTGCACGCTATGTGGCTTTCTGGCATTATTTATACTTATTTTGCAAGCAACAAATTCGGAAGTTGTATATTTCGAGAGCAACAAATTCAGACCATATATCAGTACCAGATTTAAGCGAGCAACAAATTTTTTTCTGATTGTTTACTCTTGTAAGTTTGCACGCTGTGCCGCTTTCCGGCATTATTTGTACTTATTTTGCAAGCAACAAATTCGGAACTTGCATATTTCGAGAGCAACAAATTCAGACAATACGTCAGTATCAAATTTAAGCTAGCAACAAATTTTTTTCTGGTGGTTTACTCTTGTAAGTTTGCACGCTGTGCCGCTTTCCGGCATTATTTGTACTTATTTTGCAAGCAACAAATTCGGAACTTGCATATTTCGAGAGCAACAAATTCAGACAATACGTCAGTATCAAATTTAAGCTAGCAACAAATTTTTTTCTGGTGGTTTACTCTTGTAAGTTTGCACGCTGTGCAGTTATCCGGCATTATTTATACTTATTTTGCAAGCAACAAATTCGGAACTTGCATATTTCGAGAGCAACAAATTAGCAACAAATTCTTATATTATTGTTATGTACAATTTTGTTGCTATATATATATTGTTCCGCTAACTTAATCTTCCTTTAGCGGAACATCATTTTTTTTAAAAACTTACAGAGCAACAAATTTTTTTTTTTGGAAACTTTTTAGCAACAAATGGGCAACAAATAAAAATATTAATTAGAATTGATTCTGCTCATTTTGTTCCGCTAACTTATAAGACGTTTATTACGGATTGATCGACTAATTTACTCTTTGCTTTCTCTTTTTTATGTATAGTATGTATATAAGCGAGACAAATATTGGGCACAAATGACACACCGAAGCCGAGAATAAAATACGAAATTCTTCGCTTGTCAGATGACTGTTCTTATTGCTATACTATCCATACATACTAAACTCCGCCTACATATGTTTAATGTATTTTGCGGGTGTAGCACCGCTATTTTATAAAGTTTTTCACAACAAATTGTATAAAATAAACTATATAGTTTGAAGCACGGATTGTATAAACATTAGAATATTGTATATTACGCAGAATGTCTAATTAACAATTTTAGTTTAATATTTTGAATCCTCTGTTGAAATTGTATCAGAAATTAAACTGATAAAAATAAATACTATATGTAGAGTTAATTTGTGACTCGCGAGACAAAGTGGATTAGTTTGACTCCTGAACCACGCGCACATATACATATAATAAACGATTGGAAATTCAAGCGAGCCCTAACCGGTGTGCACTATCGGTCCTAGTGGGTCGAATCTCACTCTGTGCTCCGTAGAATTCTGCGCAGCTTGTAACAAATCGGAGAAGAATCTGTGCCGCCTTAAAGCTAGCTCATCACGAGCGACTGGCGTCGCTGGCGGTTCCTGCATGCCACTGCATCCTTCTGAGGCGTATTCGCCGTTGTCTTCCTTCGACAACCAACGTGGAATTGAGGCAACTGCGGAAAGGTACACATACAACACGTCGAACTTTTATTCTTCTTAGAAAGAGATTTGTCTTTCAAAAGCCCATGCGCCCCTCATTGCCCCGTCCATTAAATTTAAGAATAAATTAACCCCATCTCTCAGATATTTTTTATAAACTGATATAAATTGTATAGGATCACTCGTAGACATTGAAGCAAATTTTCGAAACGACTTTTCTTTGCTATTAATTCAAATATAAAATAAGACTGAAATAGAAAACAAGTAAATTGCAAATAAAAGGTCAATTTTTACTCACAAATCAAAGTGGAAATTATTATGTGTCTTTACTTTACTCTAATTTTAAACTTATATATGTGTGTGTGAAACATTCAATTATGTAAATGGTCATACAAACAATATTATATATTATTTTACAAAAAATTAAGTAAAAGTTGCAAAAAAAGTAGGAAACAAGCTCTTTAAAGTATTATATGTATATGTATATATAATATAACTACTCATAAAACTTAGAACATCTAATTTTTTTTTTTTTTTTTTTGGTTAGGCAAAATTCAACCAATTGTAATATCCTTAAAAATGAACGAAATGTAAATTCAAAAAAAGGTTTTAAACCTTAAAATCTCTACTTTCGGAATGTTACTAGTTTCTGTGAGTTTTGGAATTTTTACATATATAAAATTACGAGCTGTACAAAATGGGAAATTTTTTTCTCATTTTGTGGACTTGTCGCGTGCCCAAGAGAATCTGCGAAAATTTTTGATTTTCTAATGTGAAAACAAAATTTTCTCTACAAAATCTTTTTTTTAAATTTTCCTACGATTTTTTGTTATTGAGTTATCGCCGATTAAATAAAAGATAAATATTTTGACTTTGCTCATAACTCTGTTAAAAATCATCTTACCGCAATTCCAAAAACAGATTCTTAAAGCTTAAACTTTGCTCTATCGAATGGTACAATTGCCAAATTTTTTCAAAAACATGTAGACATGATACAAATGCGTGAAAATAACGTATAAATTAGCAGTTTGTCCCTTTTTCATTTTGACCCAGAAAACAATTGTGTAGAGCGTAGAACAACAACAAAAATTTATTCATCACTATTTTTGAATTTTTAAATACCTTGAGAATTTGAAAAAAATTTGTCTAATAGCTATGAGATTTTTTTCATAGCGGTCACTATGATTTTATGGAACAAAACGTATAAGAAATCATGAAATTGCTTAATTTCAGTGGTAAAAAAAGAAAAGATAAAAAATAAAATTCAATTAATGCTAAAAAAATTGATTTTCAGTGTACCGACACTACATTATCTTTACTAGTGTCCGTAAAAACAAAAAAAACTTTCTTCTTCATCAAAGTTTGAAAAAATACTGCCGGGCGTTAGCATTATCTAAAGCAAGATCGAATTTTTTCACATTCCGATAAAAAAAAAGACTAAAAAAATATTTTTTGTTCTTGCGGACACTTGGTAAAGATAATGTATCAGTACACTGAGAATATAAATTTTTTTATCGTTAATTGAACTTTATTTTCTATTTTTTCTTTTTTTCTCACTGAAATTAAGCAATTTCACTTTTTTTTTGTACGTTTTACCTCATAAAATCATAATGGCCACCATAAAAAAAAATCTCATAGCTATTCGACAATTTTTTTTCAGATTCATGGTACTTGACAACAAAAAACATAAAGAGTAAATATTTTTGTTCTACACGATTGTTTTCTAGATAAAAATGAAAAAGGGAGAAATTACTAATTTTTATGTTGTTTGCATTATGTCTGCATGTTTTTGAAAAAATTTTGGCAATTATACGTTCGCAATTTCAGCTTTAAGAACTTGTTTTTGGAGAATTGCGATACGATGATTTTTAGTGGAGTTATGAGCAATCAAAGTCAAAATGCTCATTTTTATTTAATCGGCGATAATACAGTAACAAAAATCGTAGATAAATTAAAAAAAAAAAAGGATTTTGTAGAGAAAACTTTATGTTTTCACATTAGAAAATCAAAAATTTTCGCAAATTTTTTGGGGGGGATGCGACTGACCCACAAAGTGAGAAAAATTTTTTCCATTTTGTCCAGCTCGTAGTTTACTATATGTAAAAATTCCCAAACTCGCTCGAAACACAGAAACGCGAAAACAATAATAACCTTTCAAAAATGGAAATTTTAAGCTTTAAAACTCTTTATTTGGATTTACATTTCGTTCATTTTCAACGATGTTGTAGCTGATTAAAATTTGCCTATTTAAAAAAAGTAGATATTCCTCTAATTGTTGTGAGTAGTTTATATATACATATATACCAGGGTGTTTCACATAAAGTATTGCCAGGTATTTTCTCCGAAATTTGACGACGTGCGAAAAATGTTTCAGTTAAAATTGATAAGGTTTTAAGGGAAAAAAATGATAATCTTGAATTTTAACTAACAATAAGGTCATTTTTCAAAATTATGTGAAGGTGACCCTGAAATGAAACCATCCTAATTTTGTATATAAATCGATTCCTCGCAATATTCGGCGTAAAAAGTTACAAGAGTAAAGTAACAAAAAATAATAGTTAAGTTTACAAGATATTTTATACTTTTTAATTCAACATAATTTTACATAAACTATGAAATATCTTGTAAAATATTCATTTTTCAATTATCTTGCCTCAAGACTTTTATGCACGAAATGATGAAAGAGATCACAATTAATGTAAAGAAAACACAAAGTTGTTTTTAAGAAAAAATATGTAGCTGTTCGTTGTAAATTCATATTTTTTCATAAAAACAACTAAATGTTTTTTTTTACGCTAATTGATTCCTTTCATTATTTTGTGCATAAAAATATTGAGGTAAAATAATCGAAAAATAAATATTGTACGAGAGTTATTTCATAATTTATATAAAATTATTGTCAATTAAAGTATAATAAATCTCGTAAACTATTAAATTTTTGACCATTCTACTCTTATAATTTTTTATGCCGAATATTATGAGAAATCGATTTATATAAACAAATTAGGGTGGTTCCATTTAAAAAAACAAAGATGATCTTGCAATAATCTCATGACCTTCATCCAAGATCAAATCAATGGTTCCATCTTATATCCCCCTCAAAATCACAAAACTTTTATACGAAACATTTTTCGATGAAAGCCTTGGTTTTCGAAAAATATCAATGTCATTTTAAAAATGAGCCACCCTGTATATATACATATATATACTTTGAATTGATGTGAGAACTTATCTTTGATATAATATTGAGATATACTTTAAAAATTTATTGTGGTGTGTCCGGGAGAATTACTATGTAATAAATAATAATTAATTATTGAATGTTTCTTTTTCGCAGATTACAAAAATTACAATTTTATATATCTTTTATATATTGGTTTGATATACGATTAGATCAGATAATGTATAAAGTACAACCGCGAAAGGATATAATTCTTCGTACAAAAATTAGATATAAATATAGAATTAAATTTTTCGTTCGTAATTTTCGAGAAAATTGACTTTGAAAATTGGAATATATATTACGCTTTTTTAAGCTTAAATAATTTATAACGATCTTTCGTCATACATCATCGAATTCGTCTCGACAGCAACTATTTTTTTTTTTTATTACATAAATAAAAGCATCATTAGTGTTAAAACCATAACATCATTTTCGTTTTCCAATTCAGTATTTCTCCAAATAATATTTTTTGTCTGAATACTAAAATCCCAATCAACCAAATCTATTCGAATAGATTCTGGGCCAAGTGCCCAGATTGCCAATCTGCTGGCATATTGCGCACTTTTTGCTTACTAAAATCCAAATATTAACATTTATTGAAACGCAATTAATATTTCAGTATATTCACATCAAATAGTAACAGTATGAACAGATTTATATAATTTTATAAATGTAACATCGTTACATGCTACATTAATAATGTCACATCTGTAAGGCTACATGTTACTCATTAGTGATCCTCAATTCGTAGAAACAAAGGATTACGGGAATCTTAACGAATAGTGATACCTGGTGGCGTTTTCTTAGCCGTCTCGTTACCGCTCGAACAGGCTTCAAAAACCGAATCATCGCCTTCGTCCTCCGGTCCGTCATCGATCGTCCTTTCTATGTATCCTGATGCATCATAAAGATTTGTTTTGATAGCGCATTTAGCGCCAAAATTGACATTTTCCATCTGATCTTCAACAATATCATCAAAATTGCTATTATCTTTATCGATTAAATTGCCGGTTTCTTTTTTTATCGAAACAAGATTTGACTTATCTTTAATATTGGCATTTTTTTTTTGCGCAATCTCGCAAGAATTCTTTATCGTGGAATTAATACGAATTGGGGTGAAGTCCAACGCGGCTGAAAATGTATCTTCCTAATTTTAATCTCATCATCTACTTTTGTAGATATTGTAGTTACTCTGGGCGACCCAATCGGTGTGTCGTTTGTTTTCGATTTTGTCTTGGCATTTGTTTTCTTCGATATATTGTTACAAATACAGCACTTAAACATTATTCTTATATATCACTTAGCGTTATCACTCGCGATTATTATCGTTACTGCTGCTCTTCCGTCTTCAATACTAGTTACGAATAACATCGATGTACAGTAGTATCATCACTAATATGATTACATATAGACTATAGACATACACACATATAATTTCCTCTCCAAAATGTAGTTTCAAATGTAGTTTCTTGAATATAAATTATACTACTATTATTAATAAAGTCGTAAGCAATTTAACAAACATATATTTAATATAAAACTCGATAATATGAATTCAACAGCTTCATAGTCCATAGTCTACTCTCTAGTTTAAGAAAGATTAGATATATATAAATATTTTGTTTAATTTCTTACATAATCATTGGCACCACCTCGTGAGGGTTGAATATATTTTACTTGAATTGTTGGTATAATCTATAAGATATCAATAATATATGAGAATATCTGAACAGTTCGCTGCACCGTCAAAGAAACAGATTCCAGAGTGCTGTAAATATCGAATACAGCTACTCCTATTTAAAAAATGCAGAAATACCCGCACTTGTAATTTAATAACCAACTAGAAAAATCGAAGCTTGAAAATATCAAATTCTTACTGATACGAGTATCGCGGAAAAAAATAAAATTTAAGAAATAACGGAGCGACAGGGAAAACGGTGACGATGATGAAAGCGGAAACAGAGGTAAAGGCGGCGGCTAAAGAAAATATCCCAACCCGGATTCGACGTTCCCAGTTTCGACCGGCGCAGTACGTCTCGTCTAGCTTTACCTCGCCTTGTTTTGCCACCCTTTATCTCACTATGTCACATTTCGCATATCACCACTATTTGGACAAGAATCACTGTATTTTCACAAGCATTTATATCCGAAAAAGCCAATTATTTTTGGATAAAAAATATATTGCTACAGCATCTTTCTTGCGGAATGTCGTATATTCAGGATGTTTAATCTTGTAAAAAAAATTCCCTGACAATTCCATGATCTTCCAGGTATTTTTATTCAAAATTCCAAGTAAAAAGAATTTAAGGATTATATTTTGGTGTAAATTTCTAAAATAATATTTTTATGATATGCGTTTTCTAATACTTTTTATTTATACGAAGGAAAACACAGAACCTCTTAAGTTTCAAGTGCTAGATTTGCAAACGTATTAAAAGAAAACTAAATAGCATTCGTAAAGTGAACATTTTCTACCTGCATAATATTTTCATTATTTTATCACTAAAAATTATAATAAGGAATATGTACTGCATACTCAATTTTTGATTAAGACATTGAATTATATAAACAAGGAGACAAATATATATTTATAATATATTTTTAACACAGAATTCATAATTTGGCTTATCGAATTGCTAGCTGCTTATAATACAAGAGTAAAATTATCAAAAAAAAAATTTTTTTTAATTTCCTGAGTCCCGATAGAATTTTATGGGAATTTCCTGATTTTTCCAGGTACAAAAGAAATCCCTGAGAATTTCAGGTTTTCCATGTTTTTCTAGGGGGTAGACATCTGTGTACTAATACATGTATTTGATGCTATCTCCAATTTCACATGTAGATAAATATACTCGCAACACATATTAAGAAAAACTTAAGAGATTCAAAATATATCGTCTCATGTTTATAATGTTTATATATCAATTAGATTTTTCTCAATAATGAAGCAATCCAGCATTCAAAAAATTAAGCTGTGCATATAGATAATAGAAAAACTATTCACTGCTTGATCGCACATATATTATATATATATACATAATATATAATATATACTTTGACTATATTATAATAATATAATATTACAAAAAATGTTTAATGACAATTAATAATAATCACCAAAATAACTTACTTAAAAAAATGAAACAAGGAAACATATAATAGCGATCGCCGTTTATTTAAAATAAGGCATAAAATCCCGTTTATTTTTTCACACAACACACACATATATTAAAAAATATATGTTTGTATATAATGCTTCAGAATTTTAATAAAAAAACAAACTCAGGTGTAACTACCCTACACAAAAAAATATGTAATATGAAAAAATTGCATTATGCACTGATATATAACTTACAAATATGATGATAACGAATCGCTTACACACGAACGACAAATCTTTAAACAAATTCATTTACTTACACTGCTGCTTGCTAAAGGTTGCTATACATAAAGTTATTAAAATATAATCTAATTAAGTTTTTTTTAATGTAACCTAATTATTGTGATTAATGAAATGTGTCCAATCTTCTGCTAATTATAATATGTATGATAATATTATTTAATCGAATATATGTTGTATATATTTCATTTCAAAAATGCTCTAAATGTCATGGTTTTATATTTATTATTAAATATAAGTAATGTATAGCAAAGAGAACCTTTAATGTGTAATAGTATAAGTAATTGAATTCATTGTTAATCTTGTAAACTGAATCGCCAGAATGTAATTTAAAAAATGTGATTAATAAAACATCGAATTTTTGTTGTAGATAAATTAAATTAAATCTTTCGAAATGATCATATTAAATATTTACACATAATAAATATAAGAAACTAATAAAATCAGGAATTATCATAAAAAATAACAATTATTTTGGAAGTAATATTAAAAAAAATTGTGAGTGTGGCATTGCACGATTCACGAAACATATATATGTATATATGCATATATACGTCACCGGTATCAAACGGTAGATGGAATGCATGATTCATACGAACAATTCTAGCCAAAATACGACGGCAGGTAACCAAACTTTATCTACATTACAAGGTTTTCCAACCAACAATATCGACTATATAAAATAAAGTAAAAAAAAAACGTGAATACGTTTTTATTATATATTCCGCGACTTTTTAGCCGTGCTTAATCTCTTATCGAATTAGCAAAGTCTTTGAACATAAGTGTGATATCTTATTCTCTTCATCAAGTGATTACGATCATTGTTTAAAGAGTCTGTCTACTCACCATGAGCAAGATTTCCATGCGATTCACCACTGTACTGTCCTTTCCCGATAAAATCGGTAAGAATAAGACAATCTATCAGCAAAAATCTAAGTAGAAATTTCAATTCACACACAACAATACTAGTAGATACACTGGGGCGTTTGCCGGATGCCGAAGTAGTTTTCGATTACTCAACTATAAAGGTGTCTTTTTATACTCCGGTGCTCTACCATAAACTTAATATATATAAGGAGTTGTCCAGCAAGAAAACAAAGATAGACATGGTGTCACGCAATTGGCTATTGAATAGAGAATTCTAGTCTCAAAAATTTTTATATTTGTAGGGTGCAAACCACAGACTTCTATATATTACTAGACTGCTAACTCCTACGAAATATATGGCCCCGAAAAGTATGTACATACACAACGCATGCGTACATAGCACACACACACACACACACACGAAAACACTTTTCGTCTACATCGGCCTTAAGAGCAGTCTACAATGGCAGTAACAAGGCTGTAGGAGTAGGAGAGTATACTGTTTTTAGTGATGTAAAGACCGAGAGTAACGAAATGGGCAATTCCCATTTGCTCTTAAAACCAACTCTTAAAATCTTACTCCTCACTCTGTACTGCCTACTGCCATTGTAGAATGCCCTTTAGGGCCGTGGCACATAGACCCGTTCTACAAGGCCGGTTCTACAATAAGTCGTATGTCGTTAGCCGTAAGCAAATTGACCAACCACAGTCGATTATTCCGAGAATATCCAACTGTGATTGGTCAATTTGCTTACGACTAACGACATACGACTTATTGTAAAACGGGCCATAGAAAAACTTAAGCAGTAAGACTTAAGACGTAAGCGAATTTAGGGCCGTGGCACATAGAAAAACTTAAGCAGTAAGACTTAAGACTTAAGAATTTCAACCATACGGAATTTTCAGCGTAGCTTACGTTTCAATATGGCTGCCTTACTGTTCGACCGTGATTGGTCAATTCGCTTACGTCTTAAGCCCGTTCTACATTGATCGCATGTCGCAAGCAAATCGACCAATCACAGTCGAATATTCGACGGAATAATCGACTGTGATTGGTCGATTTGCTTGCGACTAGCAACATGCGATCAATGTAGAACGGGCTTTAAGTCTTACTGCTTAAGTTTTTTTATGTGCCACGGCCCTTACCAATCACGGTCAAACAGTAAGGCAGCCATATTGAAATGTAAGCTACGCTGAAAATTCCGTATGGTTGAAATTCTTAAGTCTTACTGCTTAAGTTTTTCTATGTGCCACGGCCCTATGATTGAAATTCTTAAGTTTTAAGTCTTACTGCTTAAGTTTTTCTATGTGCCAAGGCCCTTACATATTCAGCTCCTATCCTCTTCTTTCCTACTGACTCCTACTTAAGTCACGCATGCGCAGATGTTTACTTCTCATACGTAATACATACTTTTTGGGGGTCAATTTTTTGGTACAGTATCACAAACTTCTATATATTACTAGACTGCTAACTCCAGGGTGGCCAAGGCCCTTACATATTCAGCTCCTATCCTCTTCTTTCCTACTGACTCCTACTTAAGTCACGCATGCGCAGATGTTTACTTCTCATACGTAATACATACTTTTTGGGGGTCAATTTTTTGGTACAGTATCACAAACTTCTATATATTACTAGACTGCTAACTCCAGGGTGCAAATTCATGCAACAGATTAGCTTAAAGCCCGAATCACACTAGCGGCTCGCGGCTGCGATTGCGATTGCCTCAGCCAATCAGAAAGCACCAATTGCAAGTATGATTGGAGCGTAGCAAATCACAATCACAAAAGGCTTAACGCTATTCCGCTGTATGGACTCGCAACCACAGTTCCATGGAGTGGATTACGCGGAAGCGGATCCAGCGGATCGCTAATCACGAAGTTGTTCCGATAGATCCACAGATATCTATACTACTATTAGATCGCTAACTTCGTCAAAAGAGCTGTGGCCGGCCGGATTTCCGGATTCGGCCATGATACCTTACAACAAAATGGCGGCGGTGCATGTGTAGTGCGTATGTGATACCCGGCCATGACATCTTACAACAAAATGGCTGCTTCCGCTTTTTGTCAGCTATTGCTATTGCATGAGATGTACTAAAATATTTATTAAAAATGAATGCATTTTACTTACTTAAATAAATGAAAACCATTTTTTGTAGTATTTTTGCATTTCGGAATGTAACAACTGCTCGGCATCTTTCCAGAATTTTTACAATTACAAATTTACAATTAAAAAAAAAAATTTTAATTATGAAAAATTAAAAAATAAATAAAATAAAATTCAATAAAGATAAATAGATAAATTAATAGATCCCTTTCAAAGATTACGTCGAAGCAGTCCAGTGATTAGCGATCCGTTGAATCCGCTTCCGCGTAATCCGCTCCATGGGACTGTAGAGGTGCAAACCCATGCAGCAGAATAGCGTAACACGGAACGAGAGCGGAACCAATCACGAGCGTTCCGATGCGCACTGAGTACGCACTCTTTCAGTATTTAGTATTCGGTTGGCTTGCCCTGTACTGGTTCAGAATTTTATGTGTATTCAGTTGATAATGCACTAAAAATATGTGCTAGTGAAAACGTGTTCGACTGAACTGCATTATCCCAGTGCAGTGTTATTTGTACGTTCGGTTGAAATACATTAGATTTTCGACAGTGCAGTTCAGTGCAAATTTGAGTATTCCAATGAAAACATATGGCAGGTAAAATATTATTATTAGATGAACTGTTAAATAGTTCGAGCAGTTCTAGCGATGAAGAAATGATGACAGTATTAATGCGACATATGAAACACAAATTCCGAAAGTTCAGAATATGATAAATATTATAAATGAATATTCTGATAAAGAGATATTATCATGAGGCTGTGTTCCGATTCTTCACCCGATGGGTGATAGTCGGGTGAGCGGGTAATGGGCGGAGTTTAACGAAAAGTGTCTGAGAGGATAATGGAATCAGAACGCACTCCGTAGGAATCTGAAGTCTCCAAACGGCGTTGGCATCTTGGGCTATGTTCCGATTCTTCACCCGATGGGTGATAGTCAGATGAGCGGGTGATGGGCGGAGTTTAACGAAAAGTGTCTGAGAGGATAATGGAATCAGAACGCACTCCGTAGGAATCTGAAGTCTCCAAACGGCGTTGGCATCTTGGTAATGCGTGATCGCCCTATCTAGTTAGAAATTAATCAATGGTTGAGTTATCAAAGGAAAGCGGGCAAAGAAAGAAAATTATTGTGCGTTGTAACTATAAACGTTTTCACACTATCACTATTCGACTTCGCAGTTTTACTAACAATCAAAGCGTCAATATTAGTATTAACAATGTATAAATTTCTTCTTTTTTTTTCTTTTGACATAAGCCTGTAAATCTCTGTAAATACCTGTAAAAACCTGTTGCCCAAATGCAGTTTATAGCATGATGTAATAATATATATTGGCCGTGTTCTGATATTCGCTGCCAGTACCGAAAATCTATAGTGTATGTCATATACACTATAAATCATAGACATAGTATATCTAGCGTTTGCCTTTATTTAAGGAGTGGGAGCCGATGCCTACATAGAAAAGGACATACTCTGTTTCGTGCCCCTTGCGTTCTCTCTCG
>NW_021848649.1:16608-26565 GCF_003651465.1 Formica exsecta
GCCGGGTGGTTTTTACGCTCTCCCGGGTGAATAGAGTGACAATTTGAACGTCTCACTTGAGAGTCCGGCGAGAGCACTTGGGAGGAATCTGAACGCTCTCTGGGTGTCTGGGTGCACCCGGGTGGGGAATCAGAACACAGCCTGTGACATGTATATGTCACCTTACTATAGAAAATAAAAGTTATATATTTCGCATTTTATACAGGGTGTCCCCAATTTAAATGTCAAAACTGTATGAGCGTGTAGGGGACCGATGAACTAAGACAAAAAGTCCTTTAGAGATTTGCTCGTTTTTGCTTCGTTTTGAAGAAAATCGAAAAAATGAAACAAATAATTGTCACCAAAAAACTTAAAACAACACTAAAATTATTAGATTTACTGATTAGGCACGTGCAGATTACAAATCTTTTATATTAAGTAAATGTTGACGGCACGGGCCGATAACAAAACTGTAATTTTATAATTTTTTTTCACTTTTCATATGAAATGTTTAACTCCGCACTCCGTTATTATGTATACTTTAATTGTGGAAAAAGATTTTTTGATATCTATAATCAACAAAAATATTTGGCATAATAACGTTTTTATCGGTAAAACAGACCTTTTGGGATTCCCTTAAGGCATTACAACTGAAGTTTTCGTGTGGCAGCAATGGATACAACGAATTATTAACTCAACATCTACCTTTACCATCACAGCGTACTTTACGAAGAAGAAAAGAAAGCATTAGCTTTGAGCAAGGAATATTAGAGGACGTTTTTGATATTTTAAAGAAACAAGTATCATTGTTTAAAGATGATAGAGAAAAAGATGCTGCGATTGCTATTGATGAAATGAGTATAGTACCTGGAAAACAGTTTGATCCTTTCACTCTTTCATATATTGGCAATGCTAGTATGCCTGACAGTTCTGGTATATTTCTTTCCTAAATCTACATAAAATCTTGATTCTCTTTATAAATATTTTTTATTAAATATATTTTTCTTTGTCCTTTACAGGACAAGTACAAAAAGCATCGCACGCTTTAGTTATTATGCTTGCTGGTATTTTTTCACGGTAGAAACAAGTTGTTGCCTATTACTATACGCCCAATGGATTTAACGGTGCTAATTTAAAAGTTATAATGGAAACAGTAATTAGAAAAGCAGAATCCATTGGTCTATATGTACATAGTATAATTTCCGACATGGGATCGGTAAATCAAGCCATGTGGAAAGCATTTGAAAACATTTCAGGTGGAAAATTTTCTTTAATTCATAATTCTATATGTCATCCCGTAGACAATAAACAAAAATTGTTTTTTTTGCTGATGCGCCACACCTCTTAAAAAACTTAAGATCTTGCCTGGAAAATAACAAAATAATAGAACTACCAAAGACATTCGTGCATACACATAAATTATCTTCGTCTACCATAAAATGCAAGCATTTGACTGAATTAATCGAACTGCAAAATTTATTTTTCAAATTAGCTCCTAAACTTCAACACAGTGATATTATTCCCGGTACATATAACAAAATGAAAGTTAATAAAGCGGAAAATGTCATGAGCATGGATGTCAGCATCAGCAGTGCACTTACATTTGTAGCTGAAAAAAAGGCAAAATAGAATATAAGACAACAGCATCATTTATAGAAGTTGTTTTCAAATGGTTCACACTTGTAACGTCACGATCTCAACGAGTAGCATTGGGTAAAACATCAGGCAATGAAAAAAGTGAAGAAAAATATAATCGAAGTATTGAGTTTCTTGAGTCAGTTGTAGAATTTTTCAGAAATATTGCAATAGGTCAGAATCCCAAGTTTAAACCCGTCCAATGTGGTGTCATATGATTACTACAAAATCTGTTATCGAATTAACAAAATATTTGATAAACGAAAGAGGCTATGTGTATGTTTTAACAAGTCGGTTCACACAGGATTGTGTAGAAAATTTATTTTCAGGAATAAAAACAAAACATTAAATACACCCAATGCTTTACAATTTAAACAAGATTTGAAAGAATTTTGTATATCTCGCTATATTAAACCATCAAAATATTCCACCTATGACTAAGATGATAGACAATTTCTGTGTGACTTCTTGAGTAAAACGAAAATAAAAAATGTTGAACAGTTTCCGAATATTCCTATTGACATTATTTCAAAACATATATCAGGTGATTGCATAAGTTCGTGCCCGATTTAAATATAAACTTCAATAGATTATATTTTAGATAATAATATAGAGTTAATAAATATATTATATAATATAGCTGGTTATATAATTCACAGTATTGCTGCAGGTAAAAGTGCAATATGCGCAATTTGTTTAAATTCTGCAGACTCAACAGAATATAACGTAAATATTAAATATGCAAAATTTGTGCACTTAAAATGTTATTAAAATAATACATTATTTTTTGTAACCACAGATTTTTTGAATATTTTATCGCCATGGAATTTATTATTCGGCAATATTTGCCTCATTTAAATAATATTAAATGTAATTTAATTATAATTTTTTATGGAAAAAGTAAAAAATATTTCTTGTGCAAGTCTTATTAACAATTGTCATCAATTAGGTTTGAAAATTATGAGAGATTTATTTCATATAGAATAAAAATTGCATGTACCAAAGGGCGACTAGTCAAACCAATATACAATAGCAAAACAATGGCAAATTAAAAAGTTAAAAAGTTAATATTTTTATTATATATAGTTTATATATATTTTTTATAGCATTATTATATATTATTATTAAGTGTTCTTTATACTATCAAAATATGTGTGATAATTATATGTTTGACAGCCGCCAACGACACGAATATCACTGACGTTGCGCAATATAACAGCCAATCAAATTTAGGCATAGTTTACCTCGTCGCATCGTCCGCAGTGGCTTCACTCCCCTCGCCTAAACCACGAGTTTATGCTCGGTCTCTATATTTTTTATATCTATGGCTTCCCCTAACCATTGGTTCCGCCATGTTTTTCCAAACTTCGTTTTGACCAATAAAAAGGAACACGCACCGTGGCCAGACTCTATCTTTAGGGACTCTAGATTAAACCTGCTATGCTGTGTTCCGATTCCCCACCCGGGTGCACCCGATATTATAGTATATGTCACGTATACTATAATATCGGGTGCACCGGGTGTCCGGGTGGGGAATCGGAACACAGCCCTACATTCGAAACGCTATGAGTTATTACATCACGGCTGCGGTCGGGAAGACGCTAGAAATGCTTCGAAGCATTGCATTAATCAATCAGAATAAATCACAAATGAGAATTACTGAGTTTTGATGTAAATGGAAAGCAACTATTGTTTGAGTATAGAAGAAATTCGACATTAGAAAAAATAGAATAACTTGTTTTTTCCTTCGTCACTATATATTAATATATATTAATTATTTAATATTATGAGTGATAAAACAAATTCTCATAAAAAGAAATGGAAAGTGATGAAAACTTCAAAACTAAACAACGATATATCACGTAAGTATTGAAATTCTGCTTGTTATTTTTTGTTTTATTGTCATTATTATTATCTTTTGTATATTTTATATACATATTCTAGACAAAGAGAGAGAGAGAGAGAGAGAGAGAGAGAGAGAGAGAGAATAAATAATTAAAAAATAGATAAAATTAATTTTACATTAAGATAAAAAGAGAACTTCTTAAATATAAAAAGTTTAGAGAGATAAAATTAAAATATTTTAAATTTCTGAATAAATCTCAATAATGTTATAACATTATTTTAGATCAAAATAAAACAGATCATAGACCCGATAATCTCGATATTGGTAGGAATATAGATATTCCATATTATGGATGGAAATTGTTTTTTCCTGACAAAGGTAAATATGTAATCGATATAGTTAAAAAAACAAAATATTATTTTCTTAGGTATATATATGTGTCTTGCTGCATCTCTTTCTCTAATACATTAATAAATATTTATACAGAGTATAAAACTAATAGTGCTATTACAAAACAAATTAAAGCTATAGAGGCATTTATAGAAAGACATCAAGTATTGTCTTCGTTGTTTACTATGGCAAATTTGGAAGCAGGCATGTCTTTTGATATTGACATCTGTGACCTGTATGAGGATAGTGAATTTATGAAGCAATGGCCAAATTTTAAGCATGAAATTCATGAGAACCCAACAAACACATTAAATTGTATGAAACTTAGTATTCATCAGGTATATTTATTCCTTTTTATGATTAAATAAATATTGTTTATATTTTTAATTTTCTATTCTACTTTTATAATGATTTTGAATATGTGATCATTCGTCAATTCATCATAAAAAAGGCTACTAATGTAGGTGTTTAAAAAATTAGGATCCCATTAAAAAAAAAGAAGTTGATCTTCATTTCACCTTTCACTCAACCCACAGGTCAAACCAATAGCATCACCTTTGAAACTCTACAACCTTTATCTGAATTTCTTTTTATTTTGCTTTGTTTTATATATATTTATGCGTCTTAATTTAAATGCTGCATCCTGTGTATATATATAATTAAATTTTGTGTATATACATAATTAAATTTTGTATTATTTATATAATTCATATATATATATATATATATATATATATATATATATATATATTGCATGGTGTAATTGATTTGCTGTTTCTCTTTTTCAGCTGTGAAAATTAAGAAAAATGCTGATAATGTCAAGTTTAAAGTTCGCTGCTCCAGATTTTTATACACTCTTGTCATTACCGATAAGGAGAAGGCTGAGAAGCTGAAGCAATCGTTACCACCAGGTATAACAAACTCGATAATGTGTGTGTGTGTGTGTGTGTGAGTGGGTGGGTGGGTAGGTGTGTGTGAGTGTGTGTGTGTGGGAGTGTGTGAATAATATAAACAATACAAAATTTAATTTATTTATTAATTACTTAGTTTTATTTATTATTTACTTAGTTTTAAAAACTTTGGTTTTTGTTATTAACAGATCCTTGATTACTTGTTTTTTCTTGTAATTCTTCCCATAAATTTTTGATATTATAATTTTAGAAAATTTTGAAAACGGTGCCAGAAGAAAATTTACAGTATGTTTTGAATTCTATTAGCAGTTTACCAACAGTCAAATTAAGTATATTAAATTATCAACCAATCATATGTTTGCGAGACCTTAAGTTAAATTATTATGGTATGTGTATATAGACTTCTGTATATCTAAAAAAGTATCTAATATTATATATGTAGATTCATTAGAAAGAGAGTTTCTATTATATACATTAATCTTTTATTTTTGCAGGATTAGACAATTAATTGTTATTTTAATTTTATTTTATGGAAATTTTTCTAGAGCGATTGGTATCTACTAGAGGCTGTGTAATAAGGGTTGGCAGAATAAAACATCTTATACAGTGGATGGTATTTGCCTGTTCCAAATGTCATTTGCAAAAATTAGTCAAACAGTCTCAGGAAATATACACATTGCCAAAAATATGTGATACTTGTGGCACATCAAAGTTTTATCCAGTCTTGGATTCACCTTTTGTGAAAAGTATTTTATTCCAGATAATCAGAATACAAGAATCATTGAATGATGAGCAGGTGTAGTATATTTTATTTGTAATATAATTAAATAATATAATTAATTACTTCTTTGTAAGATCTTATAATTTAAGTTCGAACAAATATATTTTACAATTTTATTTTTTATAATAGTTATATTTGATAAATTTTGAATTGTTCTAAAAGTTAAAAATTTCATATAAGAACATACAAATAATGTATTTTAAATGCTTTGAAATAAATTATGTATATAAAGTAAATATTAATAAAATTGTGTATATTGCACAGTATATGCATGTGTTAATATTTTGTAGGAGAATAAAGGTAAAGTGCCTAAAATTCTTGATGTGGAACTTATGGATAATGTAGTTAATATTTGCATGCCTGGGGACAATATAACACTTACAGGCATTATCAAGGTAATTCTCAGGAATAGTTATATAAAAATGTTTATTGTGTTATATCCAAAAATCTTCTTTTCTTCTGCATAATGCTCTGCTGTAATGATGTTTTTATATCTATCATTATCAATATGAAAAAAATATATTTTTTTCCAAATATTTAAATATATCTACTTATAATGCTAAAGAAAGAAAGAAAGAAATTATCTATACATCTTGAAAAATTTTAGGTACAAGGAGTCGACGATACAACTAAAATACAAGTTGGGATTCCATTTTCATTATATATGAAAGCAATTACAATTATCAATAACAAACGTAAATGTGAAAATAAAAGTTCTATGAGTAATGAAATGTCTTTAAAAAATTACTTAGCTATACAGGTGTATATTTTTTCTTTTTTATCAAATATAAAATTGAATTAAATCTTGCATCCTTGCAAAATAATTATAGTTGTCTTTTTTTTGTTATATATAGAATATATATAAAGAACAAAATATTCTTGCATTATTAGTACATTCGTTATGCCCTAGTATATACGGCCATGAAATAGTCAAAGCTGGATTGATATTGAGTTTATTTGGAGGTAACGTAAAACGCGCGCAATTACGAGATGGCATACATATTTTGTTAATTGGAGATCCTGGTCTTGGCAAATCACAGATGTTACAAGCATGTGCTCGAATATCTACAAAAGGTATATTAAAGAAAACCAAGTTTCTTTGTAAGATATAAATGTTTTATATAAGACATTACAAAAATTTTTGAAGGTATATACATTTGTGGCAATTCAAGTACATCCTCCGGACTAACGGTAACACTTACAAAAGAAACCGGTTCAAATGACTTTTCTTTAGAACCTGGTGCTTTGGTTTTAGCAGATCAAGGTTGTTGTTGCATCGACGAGTTTGATAAAATGTGTTCTCAGCATCAGGTAAAATAATATAAATATTCATAGCAACATATTTGCTAAAACAATGAATAAATGCTATTAATGCTAATAACAGATGTAATATAGTAATTTTCTCACTTTCTCATTCTTTCTTGCTCTTTCTTTCTGTAATATTCTTGTATAATAAAATTAATAAAGCAAATTTTTTTAAATACCTGAAATATATTTTTATATGTATATATTGTTCCAGGCATTATTAGAATCAATGGAACAACAAAGAGTTACTGTTGCAAAATCAGGTATAATATCTTCTTTTCCTGCACGGACATCAATTCTCGCAGCGGCTAATCCTATTGGAGGGCAATATGACAAAAGCAAAACAGTAACTGAAAACCTAAACATTAATCAACCTATTCTCTCGCGATTTGACTTAATTTTTTTATTATTGGATAAACCAGATAAGGTAAATAAACATCTGTAATTTGAATAAGTATTGAATTGCTTGTAGTGATATTATCTTTTTATTTATGACAGCACTTTGATAGTTTGTTATGCAAGCATATTATGACAGTTCATACCAATTCACATACAAGTTTCAATCAAGAAGCTATAGAGTTGTCTGCTAATGACTGTTCCTTAAGGTAAATAATAATATATGATCCTCTGGTGGTGATCCACTGGTAGTGATCCATTGGTTTGCTGAAAATAATAGTACAAAACATGATCATATCTTGAGTATTATAACTTATTATTTTTCCAGTTATGCAATATATGTGCTTAATTTAAAAAAAAAAAAAACAATTAATAATATTTTATACTATACTCGATTTTGTTTTATGTACTATTTCGTTTAAGAGAAGCATCTAAACCTAACTATAATAAACATTTCAGAAAAAAGCTAATGCTGCCATTATCTACTGAGGTTATATCACAGCCTATTCTTCGAACTTATATTTCCTACGCACGACAATATGTGAAGCCAAAATTGTCAGCCAAAGCTGCAGCTATATTACAGAAATATTATTTAGAACTTCGATCAAAAAATAAACAATTTGGAAGCATACCTATATTTAATAGACAATTAGAAGCCATGATCCGTTTAACTGAGGTTTGGTATCTTTTGTTACGAGAGAAAAATATATTATGTGTGTTAAAAAAATATTTTATATCACTTTATTATAGGCTAGAGCAAAACTGGAATTACGTATTGAAGCAACTGAGTCAGATGCATTAGATGTAATAGATATATTGCAATATACAATGACAGACACATTAGAAGATTGTGTAACATCGAGATTGAATTCTGATGGTAAATTAACAAACAAAAAAGTAAGTTGTCTGTATGTGGAGTGATTTACTTACATTTATATAAAACTATTTACATGTACACACAAAATTTGATAACAGTTTATATTATTTACAATTTCTTTTTTTTTTTTATACAGATTAAAACGTTTATAAAGATACTTGAAGAAAAACTAAATGTGGATAAAAAACAAATATTTTCAACAAAAGAATTAAAAACATTTGCTACGTGCAAAGGTATTTTGATAAATGATTTTGCTGTTTTAATTTCAACACTGAACAGAGAAGGTATTTTATTAAAAATTAAGAAAGATACATATAAATTTATTTATGATACCACATAATGTGTTTATACATATATATATGTGTGTATGTGTGTAATAAAATATATTTATATATATAATACATCTGTTTAATATATTATATATTCTATGATACTAATCATTTTATTATGGCATATTTCTCAAATGTTAGGCATTAAAATATAAAAGTTGTATTTTCGATTGTTGTATTTTTTATTTTAAATAAAAACAACTTTAGCCATAGAAATTTTAAAATAACTTTTCTTTTATGATAAATAAATATCAACTGGAGAAAAAAGTTCATATAGATATACAGGGTGTCCCAGACCACCCGTACACCCCTTTTAAAATGAAAATAAATGGCTTTTATAAAAAATCGCGAACATTTTTTAAGTAAATCGGGTATGCTCTATCGAATGGTGATATTTTCAACTTTTGATTCCGACCGGAAATACGCCATCCGGACCGGAAGTTGAATTTTTTAAGGGAACATAGTACTTTTTATTACAGATTCGAATTGTACGTGAAAAAATAAGAAACTTTTGTATCAAACGTTTTTTCTGAAAGTGCCTCTGTCAACCTTAAGATTGACCTTGAAAGCAACTGTGACAGTTACCTTCAAGGTCAATTTTAAGGTTGACAGAGGCACTTTCAGAAAAAACGTTTAATACAAAAGTTTCTTATTGCAAAATTATGATTGGTAAAGAACATCTATTTTTTAACATAATCTCCATTTACATCACAACATTTTTGCTATCGATATACTAATGCGTTAATACCGACAGAATAGAAAGAGTTGTCCTAACATCTGAACTACTGTAATGTACACGTTTTAAGCTCATCTTCTGACTGAAAGCGCCTGCTGCCCAAAATGTTCTTTCAAGGGACCAAACAGATGAAAATCTAAATGTTTATAGTTTTTCTCTTTTTTGGGAGGTGTGTATTAAAGAGTGTGTGTTACAGTGGTTCAGAAGTCAACTCCTTGACAACTCCTTCTATTCTGCCGGTATTAACACATTGGTACGTCGATGGCAAAAATGCTGTGATGAAAATAGGTATTATGTTGAAAAATAAATGTTCTTTATTAGTCATAATTTTGCCTCTTTATCTGTCTAAAAATTAAATTCCGGTTTTGATGTGAACGACCCAAGTATAATTCAAATATAATTATATAAAAAAATCAAATATAAATATTCATTTTAATTACA
This sequence comes from Formica exsecta, assembly GCF_003651465.1. Lineage (NCBI taxonomy): Eukaryota > Metazoa > Arthropoda > Insecta > Hymenoptera > Formicidae > Formica > Formica exsecta. Next base: position 26,235 of record NW_021848649.1, read on the forward strand.
TATTATAATAACAAATATAATTATATATAAAATATGTCCACATATGTGTGTGTGTGTGTAAGGTCATTATTTTATATATTATACGTGTTTTATCAACTTGAAATATCGCGGGCGACGTCTACCTTTTCATTTTCGCCCGCGATATTTTTAATTGATGAAACTCGTATAAAATGTAAAATATTTACATTATATCATACATCGTTGTATTCGTTTCAAACGGTGCTACAATTTTTATCATATCGAAATATCCACATTATTATAAAAAAATTATGCATACCTCTCCGTTCGTTAACACAGATAGTTTTTGGAAGCAACTACTTTGCTCACGATA
>NW_021848649.1:31478-36975 GCF_003651465.1 Formica exsecta
CTTATAGCTTATGTCGAGAGCTTTCCAAAACACTGTAATAAAGTATTTTTTTATTAAGTACTTTTTGAGTTATTTTATATTTTAATCTGACATATTTTGATATAAAAATTAAAATATCTCGTAAAATATTTAGTTTTCGATAATCTTACCGTAATACTTTTATGTATAGAATAATGAGACAAATCAATTAGTGTAAAGAAAAAAACAAATAATTGTTTTAAAAAATACATTGTAAATAATTACATATTTTTTCTTAAAAACAATTATTTTTTTTTACTAATTGATTTGTCTCATTATTCTGTACATAAAAGTATTACGGTAAGATTATCGAGAACTAAATATTTTACGAGATATTTTATTTTTTATATCAAAATATGTCAGATTAAAATATAAAATAACTCAAAAAGTACTTAATGAAAAAATACTTTATTATAGTGTTTTGGAAAGCTCTCGGGATAAGCTATAAGAATATGCAATAAAAAATAGGGGATTCCATTTAAGAAATTAAAGGTGTCCTTGACTTGACCTTAACGATGCCATCCAAGGTCAAACCAATGACACCATCTTATGTTCCCCTCAAAACCATACAATTTTTGTTCAAAACGTTTTTCTCTAAAATGCTTAGTTTTTGAAAGAAAAGGGGTGTATGGGTGGTCTAGGACACCCTGTATATATCACGAATACATCGTTGTATTCGTTTCAAACAGTGCTACAATTTTTATCATATCGAAATATCCACATTATTATAAAAAAATTATGCATACCTCTCCGTTCGTTAACACAGATAGTTTTTGAAAGCAACCATTATGCCCACAATAGAGTTCAGTTTGAAACATTTAATTTGATATCTATTTGTTATGGTCTATCTTTTTTAGTTTAAAAGATAAAAGGGGATAGTCACTTTTTTCAAAACACTATAATAAAATATTTTTTCATTAAGTATTTTTTGAGTTATTTTTTATATCTTAGTCTGACATATTTTGATATAAAAAATAAAATATTTCGTAAAATATTTCATTTTTGATAATCTTACCGTAATATTTTATGTACAGAATAATAAGACAAGTCAGTGTAAAAAAAAGAAAAAAAACCAAATAATTGTTTAAAAAAATACATTGTAAATAATTACATACTTTTTCTTGAAAACAATTATTTTTTTTTATATCATAAGATTATCAAAAACTAAATATTTTACGGAATATTTTATCTTTTATATCAAAATATGTCAGACTAAGATATATTTATTTTTCAAATAAAATATATAAATTTTTCTATATGATAATGGGCAATTTTTTCATTTTAAATTTTATTTTTTCTATAAGAAAGATGCAAAAATTATTCTATTATTTTTTAAGATGTATTTATACATATATATGTATTATTGAACTCTATATACAGTTCAATAATATTTATCACGCAGTTGCTAGGAAACTCGTTATTTTGATAAATTGACAGTTATGATTTTTAAAAAAATTCTCAGTTGACACCAATTCAAAATAATTATTTTAAAATTATTTCAAAATTACTAAATTTTATATATTCCATGTATATGTATATTAATATCATAAGATAAAAATATAGAAAATATAACAAAAAAAGAGCAACAAGTAATTTTAGAAGAAAATTTCTCGTTTCTAAAGTGCTGTACAATTTTAGAAGCAAAAATGCCCTGTGATGGTAAAAATCCAAATTGTGATAGAAGACGCGAATTACTAGCGCAACTGAAATGTGTAATCAGCTCTATGGATAGGAAGTAAGATTTTTATTTAGCTTGATGTTGATGAGTATGTGTGGAATGTGGAATGAGTAATAGTTCATCGGAATTGTATGTGTAGGAAACCATGTGAGTGGGACGAGCCACTTTGTCCACCTATAATATATTGCCCTGCAGAACTACCATCTTGTATTCAGTCTTTTGTAAGTTCCTAGCACTAGTTTTTTCTATTTGCTCCCTTTAAGGCCCTTGCACAATACTAGGCGATAGCGATAGCGATAGGCGGCAGCGATAGCGATACAAATAGAAACAGAAAATTTCAACACTAAAGAATGCATATGCCAATGCAGAATGTTCTCTGCAGAGAATAACATTCTGCATTGGCATATGCATTCTTTAGTGTTGAAATTTTCTGTTTCTATTTCTATCGCTATCGCTACCGCCTATCGCTATCGCTATCGCCTAGTATTGTGCAAGGGCCTTTAGGCTGTATTTCGATTCCCCACCCGGGTGCACTCGATATTATAGACTAGATTCAGAGAGCACGCTTTTAGCGCTATGAGCGTGTTCTATCCTTGTTCAACTTTTGGTAAGTAATAAAGATAGAACGACTCTGTTAGCCAAAGAGTAAAGAATAACAGGAGTGAACATTTAGTGTTAAGCAAGCGAACGGAAGTGACTATATATAAGGCCCTGCGCACAATAGAGAAAATATTAGGAATAGGAATAAAATATTAAATATCAGGAGGAGCAATTTGGAATTATTTTACTTCAAACAAGGAAACGGAATGGATTAATTATTATTTCTAATTTCTATTTTTTTATTTCATTATGCGTTAATCCATCCCGTTCCCTTGTTTGAAGTAAAATAATTCCAAATTGCTCCTCCTGATATTTAATATTTTATTCCTATTCCTAATATTTTCTCTATTGTGCGCAGGGCCTAAGTGGACGGTCAAGATGGCCGCTCAGGGACGAATTGCAGCATGACAGAGACACTGGAAGTACTTCAAAGACCTGGCAATACACTATGATCTTACAATTAACACTTATTAATAATATTTTTTTAGCCTGATATTGGCTTTTCCTCTTACTTATTTAGAATCGATGATCGTGCGCAAAATAAGTGCAGATTGGAACAAGTAAGGCAATAAGTGGCTGTACACGGCCTTGAAAAATCTCGAAAAAAGTAGACGGTCAAGATGGCTGCGATGACGTATTAAGGCCCTCACACACAAATTGACATAGCTGCATATGCATAGCATAAGACCATCTGGACCAATAAGCATGCTATGTAAATCAATATGGCGATTTGATTTCGATGCTCATTGGTCCAGACGGTCTTATGCTATGCATATGCAGCTATGCCAATTTGTGTGTGAGGGCCTTTAAGCCTGATCTACAATGAGTCGTTAGTCGTTAGTCGCAAGCAAATTGATCAACCACAGTCTATTATTCCAAGAATATTCTAGGAAGAATCGATTGTGGTTGGTCAATTTGCTTGCGACTAACGACTAAGGACTCATTGTAGACCGGACATTACCGTTCGCAATATGTCTACTCCCACTACTGATATGCTCACTCCTGTTATTCTTTATGGCCTTCGCACACTGAACGCGTTGAGCGATGGACGATATCCAATGAGAGCTCTGCTTCATCGCGTCCAGTGTGCGAGGGCCATTACTCTTTGCTGTTAGCCCTGATAGCGTCTCCCCGAACCCAGCCATAATGTACGTGCCATATACTATAATTTCGGATGCACCCACAAGGTGTGAACCCATGCAGCAGAATATCATAACGCGGAACGAGAGCGGAACCAATCACGAGCGTTCCGCAGTTTTTGCAACATGGATTCCAAGGGTGCAAACCCATGGCAGCGGAAAACCTATTCCGCTAGAAACTATTGAAAACAGAACGAAACTGTGGAACGCTCGTGATTTCCGCTCTCGTTCCGCGTTAAGCCCGAATCACACCAGCGGCTCGCGGCTGCGATTGCGATTGCCTCAGCCAATCGAAAAGCACCATTTGCAAGTATGATTGGAGCGTAGCAAATCACAATCACAAACGCAATCGCAATCGCAGCCGCAAGCCGCTAGTGTGATTCGGGCTTTACGCTAATCCGCTGCATGGGTTCGCACCCACAGACTTGATGCACCTGAGTGGGAAATTGGAACACAGCCTTAAAGCCCGTATCAGATTACGCATTGAAGATTGAGATTGAAGATCGAAGATTGAAATTTGACCAATCAGGACAAAGAAATTTTAGTCCCTTTTATTCTGATTAGTCAAATTTCAATCTTTAATCTTCAATCTTCAATTTTCAATGCGTAGTCTGATACGGGCATAAGGCTTATTTTACAATAAGTTGTATGTCGTTAGTCGTAAGCAAATTGACCAATCACAGTCGAATATTTTCGGAATAATCGACTGTCGTTGGTCAAGTTGCTAACGACTAACGACGTACGACTTATTGTAGGACGGGCTTAAGGCCGGTTCTACAATAAGTCGTATGTCGTTAATCGTAAGGAAATTGACCAATCACAGTCGATAATTCCAAAAAATATTGACTGTGGTTGGTCAATTTGCTTACGGCTAACGACATACGGCTTATTGTAGAACCGGCCTAAAGGATCAGGTTTAGTTAATCGGCTTTCATTGACTACGTTTACACGTCACCCCTAATCGGGTTTAATAACATCCGTAGTTCGAAGGCTGGCCAATCACAGTCATTCCATTCTTCAGAGGAATAGCTGTGATTGGTCAGTTTCACAACTACGGATGTTATTAAACCCGATTAAGGGTGCCGTGTAACAGAGCTCATTAACAATAGTTTAATTAACTATTTTAATCATCTGAATTCTTTAGAATCAACATTTATATAATTCGATTTATTTGTGAAATATATTATAAATCGACTGATTTTAAACATATATATTGCAGGGATTTGTCAAACCGTGTAAGAGTTTTGATTTTCGCTCCAGCATAAGGTACAGATGTGAATGTATTAAAAGAAATGGACTACAAGATAGATGCATGATGTGGGATTGCATGGGTAGACCAGAATGTATGACAAAACTGTATCCAGTCTGTGAACCAGGTCGTGCCGCTTTATTGAAGCTAACCGATTTGGGTGATACAGAGGTTGCTCTTAGAAAATTCTATTCAGCGGATCAAGCTAGAGAGGCCGCTCTGGCTGCGTATTGTAAATTATCTTGCGATAAAGTTCATCAAAAACAAATTTTGTCATGCAATAACGAAGTTCTTTGCGCACCTCCAATATCTTGCGCAAGAAGTGACGTATCGAATAACAATGATAATAATTTGTGGTGTAAATCGTTTTGCGGTGACACTTCGTCATCATATCAAGTTTGCGTACCGTCAGTATATCCTAATTATATGTTAGAATCTTGTGGCGTATGTTGTCCACCTCGTAAATTAGAAGAAACTTGTTTCTCATATAATTCACCACTGTATTTGCCTTCCTATCCACCAACTTGCTTATCTTGTTCGACAATTTAACTTTCAAGATCTTTTAATAAACTTATTCAATATTTATTCAATTGGCTTTATATCCAAGCAGAATAGAAAATCACAATAATATCAAAATGACATCATAATGACTATCAAAAGTCGTCATTATGATGTCATTTCGATGTCATTTCGATGTCATCTTGATGATCATTTGATATAATTTTGATTTTCTGTTCTGCTTGGGTATATATTTCTCTCTTTCTTTAGACATTGTTATATACTTTGAAATATATATATTATATTGTTATATGT
>NW_021848649.1:37081-39659 GCF_003651465.1 Formica exsecta
ATATATATTGATTTATCTATATATTTTAGCATATGACAAAATAATAAAAAAGCTATAAACTGTGTTTGTCTTTCTATTCACCAACTTATTTATCTTGTTGTTCAACAATTTAACTTTCAAGATCTTAATCAACTTATTCAACTCAATTGCCTTTATATACCTCTCTCTTTCTTTAAACATTGTTATATACTTTGAAATATATATAGATTACATATTATATATTATTATGCGTGTATTAATTATATATACATATATTGACTTATATATACTATATACAGGGTGTCCCATCAAAAGTGACTATCCTCTTTTATCTTTTAAACTAAAAGAGATAGACCAGAACAAATACATATCAAATTAAATGTTTCAAACTGAACTCTATTGTGAGCATAATGGTTGCTTTCAAAAACTATCTGTGTTAACGAACGGAGAGGTATGCATAATTTTTTTATAATAATGTGGATATTTCGATATGATAAAAATTGTAGCACTGTTTGAAACGAATACAACGATGTATTCGTGATATATACAGGGTGTCCTAGACCACCCATACACCCCTTTTCTTTCAAAAACTAAGCATTTTAGAGAAAAACGTTTTGAACAAAAATTGTATGGTTTTGAGGGGAACATAAGATGGTGTCATTGGTTTGACCTTGGATGGCATCGTTAAGGTCAAGTCAAGGACACCTTTAATTTCTTAAATGGAATCCCCTATTTTTTATTGCATATTCTTATAGCTTATCCCGAGAGCTTTCCAAAACACTATAATAAAGTATTTTTTTCTTAAAAATAACTGTGTGTTTCCTTTGCACCAATTGCTCTCGTTATTTTGTGCATATACAGGGTGTCCCGCAACGTGATGTCCACACTGAAACTGTGTATTCTTTGTGTCATTCTAAGTCAAAAAGTCTTAATACACATATGCCCTAAAGTCGATTGTTTCAAAGTTATAGCGAAAAAACAAAATTGCATAAAATAAGAACAATATTATTTAATCACGCAATATTTTCCAAATTGTCGTTTTGGAGACGTTAGTTTGCGCCGAAAGTCTTCTGATACTAATAGTAGAAGTTCTGTCCACCGTTGCTAGTATCGCATCCTCGACTTGACGATGTCGCCTTAATGGTCTCTCAAGATTTTTATTTGGGACCTTACCAGTAAATTTAATGCTTCGGTGGACATTGCTAAAAACTCTTCGATCTGGTACTCTGCGATTAGGAAACCGTCGGTGATATTCTGTTACTGCTGCACGTGCGTTACCATTACAGAAACCATAAATAAAATGAATATCGGCATATTCTTCATTGGAAAAATTTTTTTATAATGTGGATATTTCGATATGATAAAAATTGTAGCACTGTTTGAAACGAATACAACGATGTATTCGTGATATATACAGGGTGTCCTAGACCACCCATACACCCCTTTTCTTTCAAAAACTAAGCATTTTAGAGAAAAACGTTTTGAACAAAAATTGTATGGTTTTGAGGGGAACATAAGATGGTGTCATTGGTTTGACCTTGGTTGGCATCGTTAAGGTCAAATCAAGGACACCTTTAATTTCTTAAGTGGAATCTCCTATTTTTCATTGCATATTCTTATAGCTTATTCCGAGAGCTTTCCCCAAAACACTATAATAAAGTATTTTTTTATTAAGTACTTTTTGAGTTATTTTATATTTTAATCTGACATATTTTGATATAAAAAATAAAATATCTCGTAAAATATTTAGTTTTCGATAATCTTACCGTAATACTTTTATGTACAGAATAATAAAACAAATCAATTGCTATAAAAAAAACAAATAATTGTTTAAAAAAATACATTATAAATAATTACATACTTTTTCTTAAAAACAATTATTTTTTTTACACTAATCTTCCGCACATGCCATACATACAATATTTTTTGTAATGCCTGTTATTTCCGCACTACTAGTGCGGTAAGGTAAGTCATAAAGGTGCTTTTCTCGCATTAGTGTGACACATAACTAATTTTGCATTTTTTCGCTATAACTTCGAAACAAGCGACTTTAGGGCATATGTGTATTAAGACTTTTTGACTTAGAATGACACAAAGAATACACAGTTTCAGTGTGGACATCACGTTGCGGGACACCCTGTATATAATAACAAAGCTATTGAATAAATTTATTAGAAACTCGATTGTGTTCTATGTGTTATTATCTATTTAAGACTTCCACTTTCGTTCGCGCGTGTACAAATTTATTAATTACATTAGACATTAGTAAAATGGTAATTATTTACATTAACGGACACCTCGCCGATGACCTTGACCTTGACATATGTTGTCAAGGACATGACCCTGAGTAACTTTTCCTTCCCAACAAACACATATTATAACAGTTATATAACATTGGAGTAAAAAATTAAAATAATATCTGTTATATCTTCATTATATAAAATTGTTATATATTATGTGTTTACTGTTGCTATATAATATATTAGCAAACACATATTATAAAGATAGACCATAATAAATATATATTAAATTAAATGGTTCAAACTGAACTCTTTTGTGAGCATAATGGTTGCTTTCAAAAGCTATCTGTGTTAACGAA
>NW_021848650.1:0-996 GCF_003651465.1 Formica exsecta
CGATTTATAGTATCTGGAGACAAAGAGACCTTTTCACAAGATATTTGACATTACTCGAGGTTTATTTTTATTATGTAATCGGTTAAGCCGAGACAACTCGGAGGAAAAGCGTGCAGCACGCGTTTTTACACCGGCTCTATGATTCCGTCTTTTTCTGAGAGCAAGCCAACATTTCGAGTTAACCATTTGTAAGGGGCGTGTTAATTATTTGAGGTGAATCTTAGATTAATGTAACATAATATATCATGTTAATTATAGTATAGTGAGAGTTAGAGAAATAATATTTTAAGAGGGGGAATATTAATAGTGGCAAAAGAGAATAATAATGGAGTTGAGCGCGTTGATTGAAGGATTTTATCGATTTCGGATAAAAGTCCTTTATTAACATCAATACTAGATCCTGTACGTTTTATAAGATTCTGAATTTTAATTTAAAGGGAAGGTCTAAGGTGTAGAAAAGGGTCAATCTAGGGTATACTTCGATGCTCGATAGACGATAAATGTTTAGGGCACGGTATGTGCTCAGTAGACGAAGGATGTCTAGGGCACGGTATGTGCTCGGTAGACGAAGGATGTCTAGGACACGGTATGTGCTCAGTAGACAAAGGATATTCCGGAAAAGGGGTAAAGTGTCGCCGGAGAGGGATGAACTCACAGCAACTGAGGTTCAAAGGTTGGCCCACAGCTGTACAAACTCTAAACAAAATCTAAATTCGTCTAGTATTGATAATAATAATAATAGGCATAATAGGAATGTTTCAAGTGATTGCAGGAGGATAAATTGTGGATTATTAAAGTTGACTGACTAGGAAACTGTCAGCAACGTGCAAATGCTTGACAGGGATTTCTTTTATTATTAAAAGTGACGGAATAGGAACTGTGGTAGTGGTTTGGGGCAAATGGGCTGTCAGTCAATTGTTGAAATAATCTTGAGAATATAAGGGGTGTTAGTAATTGCGGGTACTTACTGCGTTGTAGCAAGTAATCTTTCTTTTA
>NW_021848650.1:18402-19094 GCF_003651465.1 Formica exsecta
AGACATCCTGAGTATATCCCGGGATAAAATTTGGATATCCACAGGATATCCGTAATGTCCGTCCTGGATGTCCTTCGGATTTCCCGAGGATGTCATAGTGCTGTCTGGGTAATATTATATATTTATATGTTATTAATACAAATGTCAGGAAATGACGTCTTGTGAATGTGATATATCAACTATTGACGCCATTTTCGGATTTTATGAGACCCAGCTTAGGACATCTAATTGATCATTTTGTGACCAAAATTCACCGTCATTTTGCCATTTGGGTTTGAGATCCTTTAAATTCATTTAAATGCACCATTTTATATGAATGGCCAAAAGTTGCAGATTCTGCTCGGTTTCTGCTACCAATCTGCCGTCAGTTTGCGCGCGCGCAGATCCTGCTCGGTTTCTGCCATCAATCTGACGTCAAATCATGTTAGCAGATCCTGCTCGGTTTCTGCTGCCAATCTGCTCTCAGATTCTGTGAGCAGGCTCTGCTGGCAGATCATTAGCCTAATGCGGACATAACAGATGCCAAATTGCTAGTAAGAGCTGAGGAAATCTGTTGCCAATCTGCTGGCATATTGCGCGCATTTTGCTTACTGGATTCGGCTTGAACTTGCTCATCAGTATATCAAGGTTTCATTAGCCGAAAATTCATGGAACATCTTGCATTGCTGATTAATTATGAATCTAAATATCTA
>NW_021848651.1:0-225 GCF_003651465.1 Formica exsecta
GCGAGGTTTCACATGGGTTTGCAACTTTCCACGCAAAGCGAGGTTTCACGCAAATTTATTTGTCTAGTTTTTCGGTAGTGGAGCCCCCCGCAAGGGGGCGGAACCCACTGTTTCCACGTATACACTTTTCCACGCGAAGCGAGGTTTCACATGGGTTTTCAACTTTCCACGCAAAGCGAGGTTATACAGGGTGGTCCTCGTAACGGTCGCCACGATTTTTAAGGC
>NW_021848652.1:0-759 GCF_003651465.1 Formica exsecta
CCGCCGATAAATCCCATCCGGCGTTCTTTAATATCTTGCCTTTTTGACTGACAGCGACGTGTAATTCTTAATCGTGCTCGTTATCCCAACATTTCTGCTTCAATCGATTTCCACACTGTCGAGTTCGTAGCGAATCTCCTCGAACATAAACGCCGCGCAATTGCCACTAGCCTCGTCACCGACGCGGTTTCCTCTTGCGCACTCGGCGACTCTTTAGACTCGAGTCTACCTTCTATGTAGAGAAAACTATCGCACGGTAATGTGTACAGATCTTACTGTTGTATAGGAATTCGTATCTCGTCGCTATTCCCAAACGTAGTATTGGCGTAAGGATTGTATGTGTGAGTTTCGATCTTGACGATACGATCGTCGAAGATCGGCTCCCCGCCGATGCTTAGAATGTCGCACATTCCGCTTTTACGGAGAAACGGTTCTTGGTACGACGAAACCCAAAGAGCGCAGGAAAGCCGCGTTAGCGGTGGTTAACCTTCCTCCCTTTTTCTTTCTCTTTTTCGCGTCTAGGGGCGACGCGATAGCGACGATGGGCGCGTTTCTCGCATTCGATCCGTTCACTACGAGCATCGCGCACCTTTCTATTGTCTTCGCCGCACGTGCAGACGAACTGTGATTTCTTCGCCGCGAAAATCGATTAATCTTCCGTTTTGATCCACGACACGCACATTTATATCAGTAATGGTCCGCGCGATAATCGGAAGGTAAATGATCTGCGCTGGGATCTCCGACACTTTATATCCGGGT
>NW_021848653.1:0-6992 GCF_003651465.1 Formica exsecta
CGATTCCCCCGCGTGACGTCATACCCCCCGCGCCGGTTTCCCCTCACCCCTCACCTACCCCTCAGAGGACCTGGGTTAGAACCCGCATAGCTATACTACTGCCGCCCGCGATATTTTCTCATCTCATCGTCTTCGATTTATTGTATTTACATGTCACGGGTCATCGCGACTCCCCGGGTCGGAGATAAAGCGTCATCCGCGTCTCGCGTCTTTAACGCACCAGACGCGATAACGCGATCTCCCGCCCCGATTTCATCACCCCGTACCCCTCGCCCCTCTCGCCCCGCTCGAGCTCCGTGCCTACCCCGACCCCCCTCAACACCGCTTCCCCTCTCACCGTACGTACTCCCCCTTTTCTTCCCCCCTGCCCGACATGCCTCCCTCAGATATCTATCTTTCTCCTTTTATCCGCATGTTCACTCGCTCACTTTTACGGGGAGTTTCCAAAACAAGGTGGGTTAGAACCGGCCATACTCATCTACTCACTTATATCTTTCAGACATCTAAGAAAACGAAGAAATAATACCAGAAAGCGATTTATTAAATAACAATAACGATACTCTTCCATTTACAACTACAGAATTAAACGAACCAGATTATTTATCAATTACCGAAAAAGCTTTAATACATGATCCTCCTAAACAAAATAAAATTCAAACAAGAAGCCGAACTGCAAGACAAAGTATTGAGCAAAATAAAATAACCGACAAATTGCATAGCGACGAGGGAGAGATCGAAGAAATTGAAGAAAGAAACGATCCGCCTGATAAAAATTCTGACAGTGAAAAAGAAGACGAAGAAGAAAATGAACAGGACATTATCAATAAAAATTTAAAATCGAGAAAAACAAAACCCGCATTTATTGAAAATAGAGTAATTCATGGTAACGTCGACACCCAGGGAAGACCTTTAGATTCAGGCTCACAAAAACTTTTCGAACGAAAGAAGTTTCCAAACCTAGAATCTCTTGTTCTAGGAAAGGTCAAGGCCATAAAACATAAAAACCATTATCATGTGGCTTTACCTGTCAGCGAAGAACAGCAAGAAGGCCCTATGGCTACTCTTATTCAAATTGTTAAAATCTTAACAGACTTACGGAAAATAACCGAAGATTTAAAATTAGAAACATTTAGTATTGCAAAAACCGAGTTTATTAATAATGTTCCATGGAATGACGTCAAATCACATATACAATCAATATTCACCGACGCTCCTACTAAAGTTATTATTTGCCACGGACTAATTAAATATCCACCGAAAGATTTACGTTCCGTTATAATCAGTGAAATGCATTGCTTACCGACGGGAGGACACCGGGGAGTCACAAAAACTTATAACAGAATAAAACATAATTATTACTGGGAAAACTTGAAAGCAGATGTTCAACGGTACATACAACAATGTTTACAATGTCAACTGAAAAAACTTGTACGAGTAAAAACGAAACAACCAATGATAATCACAGACACACCAGGATCTTCTTTTGATAAAGTAGCCATGGATATTGTAGGCCCTTTACCTAAAACTGAAAGGGGAAACGAATATATTCTAACATTACAAGATCAATTAACTAAATTTTGCATGGGGATACCATTACCGAATCAAACTTCCGAAACTATCGCAGAAGCTTTTGTAGATCGATTTATTTGCGTCCTTGGAGCACCAAAAGCAATATTAACAGATCAAGGCAGAAATTTCCTTAGCGATCTAATAAAGAAAATTGCAAAATTATTTAAAATTCGTAAATTTCGCACAACAGCCTTCCATCCTCAATCAAACGGATCATTAGAAAGATCACATCACGCATTAGGCGAATATTTAAAACAATACGCGAATGAACAAAAACAATGGGATAGATGGATTAGCCTTGCCATGTTTAATTATAATACGAGCGTACATGAAGCAACAAAGCACACTCCATATGAGCTGGTTTTTGGAAAGATAGCACGTGTTCCATCGAACGAACTTCTACCTCTTGGGGATAAATTAGCAAATTACGATGAATATTTAATAAATCTTGTCACTCAACTTCATGCAATTCAGGGAATCGCACCCGATAATATCATTCAGGCCAAAATTAGATCAAAAAATTATTACGATAGAAAAATCAACCCACAAACTTTTAAACCGGGAGATCAAGTATTTTTATTAAAAGGTCCAAAACCAGGTAAATTCGGAGATCAATATACTGGGCCACACAAAGTTCTAGAAATCTTGAATAGAAATAACGTAAAAATTAGAATAAAAAAGAATAGTCGAATTGTACATCCCAATCGCTTACGAGTTTCATACATTAAACTTATGCCAAATAATAGTTCCAAATAATAATAATGTACTTTCAGATGGAACTCGACATTAAGCGACTAGTTGTGATATTGGTAGTGCTAATAATTAAACTTTATTAGACTCGTGGAATAATAGGGTACGACTGTGGATCTTCTTCGGCAAACCTAACAACTTTATCTTTATTAACTATCGAAGAATGTGATATACCACCACAAAATGTCAAACGTGAACAAGCATATATACAATTACTCCAAATTAACGAGTTCGAGTAAGTGAAAGTAATACAGTGTAAAGTTGAAATCGACCAACTAATTAAGAAATGCGGGATGTTCTCTCACACCATGGATGTATACAATGGAAAATATTCATATATAGAAGAAATACCCCGTGATATATGCAGGCGAATGCACGATTACGGTACTTACCAAATGGGAAGTACTTACATAACTGGCTTAAAATCAAATCAAACCACAACACGTCCAATAACACTCGCCGGCAACGTAGACAATGACGGAGAGTGTATCGGATGAGCGTATTCCGATATTTACAGAAACTTATTATTACACCAATGTAAATTAGAAAAACGAAAGTTGCATAATGCATTAGCCATAGCTACTCACGCACCTGACATTTTTGCATATTATCTAATGAAGGGACCTGGATATATGGCCCTTTTAGCAGGGGAAGTAATTCACATAATCAAATGTGTACCAGTGGATATAAAACTCGCAACAACAAAGGAATGTTGCGACCAATTACCGGTAATCCGAGAAACTCGAACACATTTCTTAACGCCTCAAACTCATATATTATTACAACAAGGAACGCAGACGACATGCAATGTATTTGCACCTGCCATGTACCTCTTAGGGGATTCGTGGTACAAATTTATACCTAACCCGGTAGATATTTTATCACCAACGATTATGAAACCATTAACCAGGCCTACTTGGAAGTACATCAACCCTGAATCACTCGCCACTAGTGGCATATATTCTGAAGGAGAATTAAAGGATCTCAGAGACCATATAATGTTTCCGGCCGAACGACCGTCAGTGTTCAACACCGTAGCAGGAGGACTGATGGGAAGATCCACTTCTCTACAGGATGGCTCTATTTCCAATTTATTGGACGAAGCATCAATGGAAAAAATAGCCGCTTCCGCTTGGAAAAAATTCTGGAATAAGTTCCTATTTTTCGGCAATATCAGCGCTGGACTACTCGGCATATATCTAATTGCAAGAGTTTCTAAGTTAATATTAGACACAATTGTGCATAGATATGCCTTACATACTGTGTACGGATGGTCAATATATTTACTTGGAGCGATCTGGCTTATCAGGGCACGCTCAACTTATTGATGATGTCACAACAAACATATTCCCCGCAGTATAAGATGAAAAAGGATCTCTCAGTATCAATTAAGATTACACAAAATACATATACACACATATACTGGGTGTAACTAAACAAACGCATATGGACAATACTATCAGATACAGAACAACAATTCAAATCGAAAAGTCCTGAACCATTTTTTGATTTGAGCTTTCTTTTTGTTGTTATATGATGTTAAAGTTAACTAACAATATTACCTGACCAGTGATTGCAAAAAGGGGATGTCAACTAATATCAGCAAGCTAAAGAGAGAGTTATATACATGTATAACATGTCATAGAAAAAAATTATTCCAGCATTTGTCGATCGACAAGTCAGCATTGCATATCCATCAGCAAATCTGTCTTTAACTCAGCATCCGGGCAAATAAAGCCTGGACATGGTTGGCAACAGGCAATAAACACAGAATTTCGAACGTGATGGAAATTCTATGTCTATTGCCTGTGTCACGGTCCATTCTGCATTGATACAAGGTTTCTCGTATGTTGGAATTCCTTGTTCCTATTCCCTATGTTTACTTCCTGTTCTTATTGTCTGTTGCCTGGCATTGTGCAAGGGCCTTGAAAGTCGAACGAACAGACACGGGCTCAAGACAGGTCAACGACCGGAAGGCTTTTACGCTATCGATAGGCCGTTCATTCGGCGGTCATCTTTTTAGTAATGGAACTGAATCCTTATTACCCGGGACGGGACCTTGTGCGATTTCGAGTAACAGAAAGAAGGTTGGGTTGTAGGCGCCCGATTTTTTCAAAATACAGTCCTGGTTTATGCTGGAACTCTTGTATTTCGTAAGTTGACTCCGTTTCGTCTGACTTCGTGGGACTCATGCTGTCCCAGCAGAGAGAAAAGCATCCTGTAATATTATATTAGAATGTTTCATATATTCGTTTTGTCAGCTGCTTATCATTTTATGAGTTTAGACTTTCTACTTGCTAGCTTTTAGCGTCGTTCAGGTTTTTATTCAGTCGCGCTTTACTGACAAGTAACACTAGGGAAGTGTCAGACGGCGATTTTCCTGAAACTTGGCATACAAGTAGTACATGGAAAACTATTAGACACGTATATTGTTATATCGGCCCGAAAGCCGTTTGAAGGGTAGAAATCACCCTTATCTATTTTGGGGGTAGGTTCGACTATTTTACGAATTATTTTTACGATTGTTGCGAAATCAGGTAACTAAGGGTTTTTGGGGTCGCTGATAACGAATCTGAAGTCCGTTTTTAAGAATTCAAAATGGCGGATCCAATATGGCGGTCGCATCTTTTCAAAAGTTTTACACCCTGTCAAAAAGTGCGAAAATTGCAAAAAAGTAAGAAATGAGCATAACTTTGAGGCGAATTTGTAGCAAAAAGGTCCTAAGCGAGAACTACCCCTAATAGTAACGAAACATCAAAAAACAAAAGAGGAAGCAGATAAAACCAAAACAATCAATTTGTCTACAAATTTTAATTTGATCTTCTAGGACCTAGAAGATCAAATTAAAATATATTACATATATAATATGTGAATAATAAAAATTTTGATATTAATTAATTATGAAAATAAAAATTATATATTAGCAAAATTTTAATGGCTTTTTTTCGGAAGGTACGATCCCAGCATATTTTTGATATAGAGACGCTCCTGTGTGAGGCACAGCGTTACCCGCGCGATCGGCGGCTCGGCTGTCGAGGCTCGAACGGTAGTGGGGGGACCCTCACTACTCGCTTCAGAAATCCGACCGAAAAGGGCAACTAATTCCGAGCACTGATTTAAAGTACCTGTAAAGATAATGTCGATGAATTAATTGATATTGATATCAAATATAAAACAAAGGCTGTACAATTTTGGCGTTCCGGGAAGAGAAAAGCTTTGCCTTTAAAGTCAGTTCAGCACAGATTTAAAAAAGTTTCTGGTTTGAGGTCATTGTATAGGTGGGAGGCACAAATTAAAGAAGGTGGCACGAGAAATAAAAAATTATTACAAATTTCGAAGTATGTTTTGGATCAATTTAAAATTTCCTCTGAAAGATCGCTTTCTATTCATGACATTGATATAAAAAGATGGGCTTTACGGGCTAGAGAAGAAATCAATTTGTCACCGACATTATTCACTGCTTCCACATTTTGGGTACATAATTTTAAAGTGAATCATGGAATTGTATCGAGAAAGATAAATAAATTTGTGACTAAAAAACAAATATCGTCAAAGGAAAAATTATTACAAGCATCAAGCGAATTTGTTTCTAAAGTAAAATCAGAGATCATGTTGGTAGGTGAAGACAATGTCTATAATTCCGATCAATCGGGGTTCTATTTAGAAACGCATGCAGGTCGCACGCTTGCTTTAAAAGGATAATTGAAAGTCGAGTGTTTAGCACAATCTTTGAATTCTTTGATGCACAGCTACACTATTCAGCCAATCGTTTCTGCCAACGAAGATTTAAAGTCCCCTTTATTAATAGTCCTGCAAAAGACTAGTGGTAAATTTAAATTTCATGTTTTTATTAATAAAGCGATTTTTTAAAATTAACATTACATAATAATTAATAATTTTATTAGGTAAATATAGCGAATAGGGGCCCCAGCCCCAATGACCTTGACCTTGACATATGTTATGAAGCACCCCGATTCGTGAGAAGCAAGGGGACTCACGTTCAAAAAGCACCCCGATTCGTGAGGGGCAAGGGGACTCACGTTCAAAAAGCAGCCCAATGGGATGAGAACCCTATCACGTCTACGTCGTTCATCCTGGGTAGCGCTAAGGACTGATTGATTTTTATATGCATCACTACTTGTAGGGATGGTTTTCGATGTTTCGTTACTGTTAGGGGTAGTTCTCGATTAGGACCTTTTTGCTACAAATTCGCCTCAAAGTTATGCTCATTTCTTACTTTTTTGCAATTTTCGCACTTTTTGACAGGGTGTAAAACTTTTGAAAAAATGCGACCGCCATATTGGATCCGCCATTTTGAATTCTTAAAAACGGACTTCAGATTCGTTATCAGCGACCCCAAAAACCCTTAGTTACCTGATTTCGCAACAATCGTAAAAATAATTCGTAAAATAGTCGAACCTACCCCCAAAATAGATAAGGGTGATTTCTACCCTTCAAACGGCTTTACGGCTTTCGTAACAATATACGTGTCTAATAGTTTTCCATGTACTACTTGTATGCCAAGTTTCAGGAAAATCGCCGTATGACACTTCCCTACTTCCCTATGTCAGTATAATTCTATAAAGTCAAATGAAATGAGATCAGCATATGATTCCCTTTTTTATAAAACATTCAAACTTTCAACAAAAAATTATGACATTTTTCATATTAAA
>NW_021848653.1:15719-26269 GCF_003651465.1 Formica exsecta
ACCGTGACGAGATCCGAGAGATAATCGCGAGAATCGAACTTGGGCGCCAGATACGATCTTTCGCGTATCAATTTGTGAATCGCACGAAATAAGCGCGAAATAGGCGCAAAAGAAGTTGTCGGAATTCGCCACGGGCTGACTAGCTCGCCTAATGGTAGAGGGGCAGGGCGAGTTGTTCTAACGCGGTAAGTTATGCAAGAGACGACAATTATGGAAACGACAAACACAACTGCAAAGAAACTCTAACATAACAGGTTTATTATAATGATGGGAACCGAAGCTCTCTGGAGAGTAGCAGTGATAAACCACGTATATTCGGCTGCGGTAAAAGAGAAACACGCGGACGAGACTAGGTGTTAGACGCGGGGCGCGAAACCCCGGAATGTACGCCGAAGCCGGCCCGGTATATCGGCCGAAATCTTCTCGCTCGGCGTTAACTACACCTCGCACCGCGGGGTTGACAAATAATTAGTTATGACGTTAATTCGGGTGATAACAATCCGATCCGCTCAACAATCTCAATCAGCTGACGGCGAATGTATCGCCTTCTAGGTCCTAGAAGATCAAATTAAAATTTGTAGACAAATTGATTGTTTTGGTTTTATCTGCTTCCTCTTTTGTTTTTCGATGTTTTGTTACTGTTAGGGGTAGTTCTCGATTAGGACCTTTTTGTTACAAATTCGCCTCAAAGTTATGCTCATTTCTTACTTTTTTGCAATTTTTGCACTTTTTGACAGGGTGTAAAACTTTTGAAAAAATGCGACCGCCATATTGGATCCGCCATTTTGAATTCTTAAAAAAGGACTTCAGATTCGTTATCAACGACCCCAAAAACGCTTAGTTACCTGATCTCGCAACAATCGTAAAAATAATTCGTAAAATAGTCGAACCTACCCCCAAAATAGATAAGGGTGATTTCTACCCTTCAAACGGCTTTCGGGCCGATATAACAATATACGTGTCTAATAGTTTTCCATGTACTACTTGTATGCCAAGTTTCAGGAAAATCGCCGTATGACACTTCCCTAGTATTACTTGTTAGCCATTCCTTTAGTTCTTGCGCGTAATCGTCATAGTCATACGTTGGTTTAGACGGTCTCGTCAGTGACGTAGGTAGGTCCGTTCGGTGCCCCTAAACTAATTCAAAGGGTGTATATCCCGTAGCTGTGTGTGGCGTCGTATTATATGTGAACATCACGAACGGTATCCACTCGTTCCAGTCTGTTTGGTCTTTGTCTATATAGTGTCAAAAATATTCAGCTAATGTTCGGTGCGATCGTCCTAACGCGCCATTACTTTCCGGATGATAGGCGGTTGTCTGTATTTTATTTATTTTTAATAATTTACATGTGTTTTTAAATATTTCACTTAGAAATTTTGTGCCTTGATCCGTTAGAATTTTTTCCGGTATTCCGTGTTCAAGTACAATTTTTGTAACGAATTCCTTACTGACCGTGTTCGCTTCTTGATTTGGAATCGGTATTGCTTTGCTGAATTTCGTTAGGCTGTCTTGAAAAGTTAATAAATATTTATTTCCGTTTGTCGTTATTGTTAACGGTCCTACAATGTCTAACGCACATTTTACGAAAGGTTTAGTAGGTGTTTGAGATCGCGTCGAAACATTAAAAATTACATCAAATCCAATTTCGCATTGCGGCATGGGCTTAGCAAAATTGTTAAAACATCTTCCAGTTCAAAGTCGAAAAATACCAACAGCTCGACTAATATTATTGTCTTTCAGAGTTTTTGTGATAATAACCGAGCCCATGTCGCAAACAAGTATCAAAATAAGTGCGCAAACAACCTCGACGGTTGAGCGCTTGATATGCGGTACCGACACACGCGAGGCCGTGACGTAGGCCGTGACGTATAGGCCGCCTGCCTATCGCCTGCGCGAAATTCGATCTCGCGCCAAAATTCACGCGAAGTTTCGCACTGCGGCCAATTAAACTCGGCGCCCCGTTAGAAATTTGAACATCGCAAAGTGGAGTAATACCATTGGCAGCGATCAACGACAAGGATCGTTGCTCGAAAAATATAAAAGAGCCTGCTTGCAAGGAGCACACACACTCGCTTAGAACGCGCACAGTAACCGCATACGATTCACCGCTTTTTGATAACCGCTACTATTCTTTTGATAACCGCTATTTCTCGTGATACACCACATTTAAGACAACCGCTCGTTTTTGGACAATCTTTCTTTTGGCTTTTTGAATACCGTTGTAATTAGTCGTGCATTGTGATTATTTCTGTGTAAAACTATTGAAAATTCACATTAATTGACATTATCGTTCATTTTATTATTAAAGACACAAAATTAGCAAGTCGTGAGTGCTTTTTTGTGACGTCAAGTCCTTCCGCAAATCCTTGCATTTTGTCGCGGTTACAACCGAGTCGCTCTCGAACATTTTCTGGTCCTTCGAGCCGGATCTTCACCGGCAACCGCACGTTTGTGAGTGATCTTCGGAGAAGTTCAGTGACCTCCTGTAAAACAAAACTCAATTAGTCATCATGAGCATGGACTTGAGCACCTTGATCAGCGCTCAGCGTGACATCCACGGTCGCATGTCCTGGTCCGTGGACAATTTAAAGAAACTGGGCGCAAGCGGCATCAATCTCGGCGCGATCGAAACCAGAATCAAGATCCTGGATCAACTGTGGGCGAAATTCGAGATGCAGCACGAGAGCATCCGGGCCTGCTACAAGGAAAAATACGACAAAAGTGAGTACACCACTGAATTTTTTGACACCGTCGAAAATACTTATGTGCAACAACGTAGTGCGCTCTCCGCATACAAGACCGTTACAAGACTGCTCCGTCAACTTCGACTGCGTCAACCGAGCAGCAAACCAGAGACCATTCGATGAAAACCGCGTTACCTCGTATCAAATTGCCGCAATTTTCGGGCGCGTTTGAGGATTGGCCTTCGTTCCGCGATCTGTTTCTCTCCGTGATCGGCGACAACTCCGCAATGTCAAAAATTGAGCGATTGCACTACCTTCAGTCGTGTCCCCAAGGGCCCGCTGAAAGGTTAATTCGGCCATTGCCAGTCACTGGCAAAAATTATGACCGAGCATGGGCGCTCTTAAAAAAGCATTTTGAAAATAAGGAGCTAATACGCTCTAATTTCGCCGCCTTTACCGCTGTAAATAAAATGAAGGGAGAGACCGCGGAAGAACTCAGCCGAATCTATCACGCCGTAACGACCGCCGTGAACGCGCAGGAGAGCATCGGGCGGCCAATCAACTCACACTGCATGGATCTTTTTAATTTTTTGGTTGTTGAGTTGTTTGATTCTCGCACGCGCTTGGAATGGGAGTCCTCAACCTGCGACTCTTCAAACCCACCGAACTACGACGTGCTGTTGAAGTTCATCACCAAGCGCATGCTCACGTTAATGGCAGCAAAGCAAACGAGCACCGCGAAAACCTCAGGAGACTCATCGCGTTCCGCTAAATCGCACTTCACGAAAGGCGAGTTCAATTCAGCACAGTGCGCGTTATGCAAGAAACGGCATTCGATCATGGTGTGCAGCCAGTTCAAGGCGAAGCCAGCCAACGAGCATCGGTTTTTCATCGAAGCCAATCGACTGTGCTTTAATTGCCTTGGCAATCATCCAGTCGCCAAATGTCAGTCGACCAAGAACTGCTGAACGTGCAAGGCTCGGCATCATTCGATGCTCCATGACGCTTATGTCGTGTCGAAATCCGCTGAAGCAAGTGCACTTTCCGCCGTAAAACCAGCCGATGACCTCAAAGCAATACTTCTCGCGACCGCACGTGCGCTCGTCGCCGACCGTTACGGAGAGCCTCACGCTGTCAGAGTCCTGATCGATCAGGGATCCGAGGTGTCCATTGTCTCGGAATCGTTGGTGCAACGCTTGCATCTGCGACGTTCGCACTCCGCAGTTTAAATCTTTGGGATCGGAGGGTCTCAATCCGGAGCAACACGCGGAAAGGTGACGCTGAGCCTTACTTCGAAGGTCACAGGAGCAACGCTCACCGCCGTCGCCTTTATCTTACCCCGCCTCTTGTCATACCAGGGCTCCACAACAAAATGCCGCATGATCTGGCAACATATCAAGGGACTTCCATTGGCGGATCCGGAGTACCTGGCGAATGATCCAGTTGAGCTGCTTCTCGGGGCTGAAGTCTGCTCCCTCATTTTCCAGGACGGACTGTGCAAGGGAAGACCTCAAGCTCCAATGGCACAGAAGACCACTTTAGGATGGATTCTGTCAGGAGGCTGTGGCGTGGCAGCTCTGCACGGCCACCGCAGCTCACTACAATGCACCGCAGACCACGACTTGATCGAACTGGTGCGCCGCTTCTGGGAGCAAGAAGAAGTTCCTCCTTCTCCCGCCGCTCTCGCACCCAAAGAAGAAAGGTGCGAAGATATTTTCACACGCACGCACAAGCGTGCCGCTGACGGGCGGTACATCGTCAGGCTGCCGTTCTCCGCCACTCCAACCAACCTCACCGAAACCCGCAAGCCAGCCGAGAAACTTCTGTCTGCAATGGAGCGAAAGTGCGGCACGGCGTCCCAGTTCGGTGAACTATACCGCTCGTTCATGCAGGAATACGAGAACCTGCAACACATGAGTCAGGTGAGGATGCCGTCAACCTTCGAGAACTAGGATAAAGGTGCTACCTACCGCATCACGGAGTACTCCGTGAATCAAGTGCTACCACAAAACTCCGCGTAGTATTCAACGGGTCGCAGCGCCTTGGGTCCGGTGAATCGCTGAACTCTCAGCTCCTAGTCGGCGCGAACCTGCTCCCCGCGCTCACGGACGTCATTCTGAGTTGGCGTTGGCACCGATTCGCTGTCATGGCAGACATCGAAAATATGTATCGCCAAATTCTCGTCCATCCGGACGACCAGGACTAACAGCGCGTGCTTTGGCAGCACGAAGTCACCGGTGACATCCGCGAGTATAGATTAAACACCGTGACGTACGGCCTCGCGTGTGCGCCATTTTTGGCAATCAGGACTCTACGCCAGCGCGCCGATGACGAGGAATCCCGTTTTCCTCAAGGAGCAGCCGCGCTACGACGCGACTGCTACGTCGACAACATCGTCACGGAGGCGAATACGCTATCCGACGCGACGTTAGTGCAGTCCGAGCTTCGCGAGCTCTGCATGGCGGGCGGGTTCCCGCTGCGAAAATGGGCCGCGAACCTCGAGGAAATTCTCGAGGGCATTCCGCAGGAGCACCGACTCCTCAAAACACCGCTTGGGAGGACGAGAGTCACTCCACTTTGGGCATTCGATGGCATCCACGCGACGATTACTTCGTATTCGCGATTCAACCACGCACAGTGACTGAATTCATCAAGAGGCGCGTCCTCGCTGAGACCGCGCGCCTGTTTGACCCGTTGGGCTGGCTAGCCCCAGTAGTAATCCGCGCCAAGGTTCTAATTTAGTCCGCTTGGCTGCAAGGGCTGGACTGGGACTCCCCGCTTCCACCTGCAGACACGTTCCAATGGAGATTCCTCCTCGAGGAGCTCCCTCTGCTCGAGCGCGTCCGCATTCCACGCTGGCTCCAAACCGGAGCCGAAAGGTCGAATGTCCAAATCCACGGCTTCGCCGACGCATCAGAGAGAGGCTACGCGGCCGTCCTGTACCTCCGCACCTCGATTGAAGGCGCTACATCGATCCATCTGCTAGCTGCAAAGAGCAAAGTCGCACCAAGACAAGTCTCACTACGCCTTGAACTTTGCGCGGCCTCATTATTAACGAGCCTACTCACCACAAACGCGCGTCACTGAATCTTTCCACAGCTCCAGCATATCTCTGGTCGGACTCCAAAGTAACGCTATATTGGATCAAAGGACACGCCTCGAGGTGGAAGACCTACGTGGCCAACCGCGTCTCTCAAATACAGCTGCTGCTACCGGATGCTCAATGGAGACACGTGCCCGGGCGAGACAATCCAGCCGACTGCGCGTCCCGGGGGATAGCACCCAGCGAGCTCATCCAACATCCATTGTGGTGGACGGATCCTGCCTGGCTCTGCAAGGATGAGACCTCTTGGCCGGACAAGAGCCTAGAGACTCTCAGTGACGAACTACCCGAGACGAAGACCACCACGTTCAACATCGCCGCCGAGATCAAGACCGAGCCCGAACTCCTGCTCCAATTCTCGTCTTTATTGATTCTTCGAAATCACTTTGAGAAACCTCATCAACAGGAATTGCTTCAGGATATACACTTTCTTCATTAAAGCTTAAAGCATCAATGCTTTCGACAAATATCTGTGCATTTATAGCATCTTTAATTAAATTCTCCAAATTAGCTGCAAAAGATTTTTCTTCGTCTGTAATAACTGAATACACATCATATTCAGGAGAATTAGAACTTCTTTGTAATAAAAGAACAATGTTTCTTGGATTCATCGACATTATCTTTACAGGTACTTTAAATCAGTGCTCGGAATTAGTTGCCCTTTTCGGTCGGATTTCTGAAGCGAGTAGTGAGGGTCCCCCCACTACCGTTCGAGCCTCGACAGCCGAGCCGCCGATCGCGCGGGTAACGCTGTGCCTCACACAGGAGCGTCTCTATATCAAAAATATGCTGGGATCGTGATTGTGATTGGTCAATTTCTTAAGGCTTAGGGCTTAAATCACCTATTGTGGACCGGCACTAAGAGATAAGTAGATTACGCCCTCCAGCTGACTCTCCTTTCATTCGAGTCTGGACGTAACAGTGTTAAAAGCTGAGGAGCTCGGTTCTCCTAATTCACACACGCTTGTTATACATTTCATTAATTTGCGTACGGAATGTCCGATTCTCTTTCGTAAGTTGCATTTATCTGTTAAAGGTTTTTTCTCATTCTCTCACATCGTTCTCTCACATAATCCGTTTCACTTCATTTACAGACACATTTTTATACATTATATCGATTGACAGCTAATTTGGATATTAATTTCCGACCAAACAATTGAGGAATTAGTCGTCCTCGGAGTGACATCGATACATAGATATGACACAGTCTGCAAAAATATAATGATGTGAGAGATCTCCGCATTC
Organism: Formica exsecta; assembly: GCF_003651465.1. Classification (NCBI taxonomy): domain Eukaryota; kingdom Metazoa; phylum Arthropoda; class Insecta; order Hymenoptera; family Formicidae; genus Formica; species Formica exsecta. Next base: position 22,753 of record NW_021848653.1, read on the forward strand.
AATTTTTTAATTTCTTATGGTTTATGTATTTATTACCGTCGATTTTATCTGCAACCATGTTTTTATTTTTATTTAATTTTTTAATTTATTATTTTTAATTAATTTATTATTTATTTGTTTATCACTATTTTATCTGCGACCATGGTTTTATTTCTATTTTTATTTTTTTTTATTATACCGACTATGAACACGCGACCGCTAGCCTTTATTTATTAATTTTTGCGACCATGTTTACTAACCGATTAGGAACACACGACCGTTATGTCATAAACTATTTTTAATCGTTTTGCGCTGAAGATGGCCCGAAAAAGGTGCCGAAACGTCCGGTTTTTGTATACTCTATGATAGAGATTGATATAATAAAACACATGTTGCGCTCCACTTAACGCGCTTGGCTTTGATTGCCTTTATCTTGAATTTTAATTTACGATTACAAGAAATCACTTCTCTTTCTTGCACTATTCCGCATTAATAATTTCTTTTCACTTTATCATTTTTCTTCCTTGTGTTGCACTATTCCGCGATATTCTCATAACCATTAATCACTTTATCACTTTTCTACTTGTCGCATTATATTCCGCGCGTTCTCTTATAAAATATAAACATTATTATCTCACATGTATGCACACACATACACATAGGATTTTGTCTTTCAAGGCCTATTTGCACACTCAAGCGAAAAATGGTACATGAGCGTTGCAAACGCGCCTTGACAAAATCTCTTTGCGTGTGTGCGTACAAGCATACGTACGTGAGGCTAAAACTTATCCTGAAAACTAAATGTGTCACAATTCTGGTATACGATTATCATTTCTCAGGATTGACTGCACCAATCTTATTCAAACTGGTCGCAATCGAAAGCTTGCATCCACATTGTATAAAAAAATTGCCGTTAGATTTTTGATTACGGCTTTTGTTCCTGAGGAATTTTAATCGAAAGTTTATTAGATGGAAAACTCCGGATAAGCTACTTGGTAGCGACGCGGCCCCTGTACATAAGCAAAAAAGCTGTTGACAAGCCGGAAAGAATTTTTTTATATACTTGACATCGCGACGCTATCGCGTCGCTTGATGAGTAATAAAAAAATTTTTATTTTATGAAATAAAAGAGCCTAAATAATTTTTATATACAGGGACGCAATACTTATACATATATGTCAGAATAAGATATAAAATAACTCAAAAAGTACTTAATGAAAAAATACTTTATTATAGTGTTTTGAAAAGCTCTCGAGATAAGCTACAAGAATATGCAATAAAAAGTAGGCAGTTCCATTTAAAAAATTAAAGGTGACCTTGCTTTTTTTATGGAAAAAAAATGTTTGGTCAATTTTTATTATTGCAATTTGTTGCCGGTTAGAAACTGATAAATTTCTGTTTATGACTTTTTTATGTCAGATTATTGTAAGTGCCTTAAAAATCGTGGCGACCGTTACGAGGACCACCCTGTATATTAGGGTGGTCCTTATTTTTCGACTTTCGAATTTTTTCTGCGGCACCCCGCAAAATGTTTCCAATCCACAAAAAAATAATCCCTCCCAAATTTCAGCTCGATCGGACAACGGGAACCCGTGCCGCCGACTCGTTAAACATTTGAATACCCTTGTATTAAACTTTCTACACTATCAACATTGGTTTTTAAAGCGTATTTTCCACAAAAATCGGCCTAAGGACTTTTCTTTTTTTTAACATGTGTGTCTTGCTTTCCTGCATCGTTTGAGAACTTATACGTCTCATTTAAACAATTAGGTGAATTGTTAATGACTAAAAAATATAAATAAGTATATTAGGGTGGTCCTTATTTTTCGACTTTCGAATTTTTTCTGCGGCACCCCGCAAAATGTTTCCAATCCACAAAAAAATAATCCCTCCCAAATTTCAGCTCGATCGGACAACGGGAACCCGTGCCCCCGACTCGTTAAACATTTAAATACCCTTGTATTAAACTTTCTACACTATCAACATTGGTTTTTAAAGCGTATTTTCCACAAAAATCGGCCTAAGGACTTTTCTTTTTTTTAACATGTGTGTCTTGCTTTCCTGCATCGTTTGAGAACTTATACGTCTCATTTAAACAATTAGGTGAATTGTTAATGACTAAAAAATATAAATAATAAAAAGTTATTGCATTTATTGTTTGAGCTGGAAAAAATGATATATGTGCTACAAAAGTTGTAATAGTATGTTTGGAGGACAAAATGAGTTTAAAACATGATGAATTTCATGTTTTTATTAATAAAGCAATATTTTAAATTTAACATTACATAATAATTAATAATTTTATTATAATGGTAATTGTTAGTCATTGGCACCACCTTGAATAATTCCAAGTAACTAAAAAAAAACCTTGTTGAACAAAAGACTGCAGCTATTATACCTAACCTAGAGCCCAGCGTGCAAGCATCAGGCGTAAAAACAACTGAATCTCACAAGCAGAAATTGTAAAACAGCACATCCAAAACTTGTTTGATAGATGGCAACTTACTTCCAATAATCTGCTGCGAATAATTTCCAATAAGGTATATCTTATCACGCAAATTAATTCTCGAAGTCATTTCCAAAAATTTTGCACATAATATCGAACAGGAAAAATTCCATTGTTAACTCTTAAACTCAGAAGTAAACATACGCCTGATGCCTGCACGCTGGGCTCTAGGTTAGGTATAATAGCTGCAGTCTTTTGTTCAACAAGGTTTTTTTTAGTTACTTGGAATTATTCAAGGTGGTGCCAATGACTAACAATTACCATTATAATAAAATTATTAATTATTATGTAATGTTAAATTTAAAAAATCGCTTTATTAATAAAAACATGAAATTCATCATGTTTTAAACTCATTTTGTCCTCCAAACATACTATTACAACTTTTGTAGCACATATATCATTTTTTCCAGCTCAAACAATAAATGCAATAACTTTGTATTATTTATTATACGGTCTTATACCGTATGCAATCCCAGCTGAAGAACTTTGCTAAACAGCGTAACATATTGGTTATAAAGATTTGGCAGTAACAGATAGTAAGTACAATTAATTAGCACATATAAAACATTGAGTAGCACATATAAAACCAGATATGTAAACTAAATTAAATATTACAATTCTGTTCTTTTCCTCACATACAGATAGAGGGAAGTGACCATCCAGCGCTTATAATCGAACACAATGACTTGGGTTCTCAAAGGTTTTACAATGCACGGAGTAAGCAAAGTTTCAAATATGATCACTTGAGGAAGGAGGTGCAAGATTATGAACCTTATGAACCAGATCCTATAGCGGAGCCTTGGAGGTCAGCTTTTCAAGACGAGATAACGAATTATACTCAAAGTCATCATAGACAGGGTGCCTTCTCAGTTTTTGGAATAAGAATATTAAAAGAAATAATTTAAAAAAAGAGAAGAAAAGCGCATTTTGCGTGAAGTCTGGACGTATAATATGCATGGGAGCAAACTATAACAATACTAAATAGGATTCAATAAAATTAACGAATGCCAATTCTACATAAATAAAACTGTA
>NW_021848653.1:34570-45231 GCF_003651465.1 Formica exsecta
ATATCTATAATCAACAAAAATATTTTGCAATCCTACTAATATTCGCATTCTGTCGGTATCCGGCATCCTCTTAAATATCCAGTTTTTCATTGTCAGACTATGTATAAATCTTGGTATATTTCAAACTTTTTTTGTTAATAACTTTTTAATAAGCAACGAGCGACGATTAAATTAGAAGAAAAAGTTACTCAGAATTATGTCCTTGACAACATATGTCAAGGTCAAAATCATCGGGGCTGGGTCCCCTATTCGCTATATTTACCATTTTATTATAATGGTAATTGTTAGTCATTGGCACCACCTTAAATAATTCCAAGTAACTAAAAAAAACCTTGTTGAACAAAAGACTGCAGCTATTATACCTTTTGTTCAACAAGGTTTTTTTTTACTTGGAATTATTCAAGGTGGTGTCAATGACTAACAATTATCATTATAATAAAATTATTAATTATTATGTAATGTTAAATTTAAAATATTGCTTTATTAATAAAAACATGAAATTCATCATGTTTTAAACTTATTTTGTCCTCCAAACATACTATTACAACTTTTGTAGCACATATATCATTTTTTCCAGCTCAAACAATAAATGCAATAACTTTTTATTATTTATATTTTTTAGTCATTAACAATTTACCTAATTGCTTAAATGAAACGTATAAAGTCTCAAACGATGCAGAAAAGCAAGACACACATGTTTAAAAAAAAGAGAAATCCTCTAGGCCGATTTTTGTGGAAAATACGCTTTAAAAACCTGTAACGTTTCACCTTTTCCATACGCCGCGGATCAAGGCTCGCCGGTGCCAGGATTCGAGAGAAGGGGGAAACTCCAACTTACTGTTCCTCGGTATAAGCGAGTAAACAATTAATTTATTTAGAAGTTACTAAAGATATTTAACATAGAAAGCGTATATTTACAAAAGTGCAGCATGCCAGTACGGTGCGTACAGAAGTTCGCGCAAGCGGTTCTACGCGTTGGCTTTTCTACGCGTGTGCGTAAAGCTCGGGAAGCGAGCGCGGCTCATGCGGATGTGTTCGGTGGTCGCGGGATTTGCATGCAAGCAAATTATCGTTATTCTAAGACAGACAGAATAGATCTTAAGCACTACGGGGTGTCGCGTGGCCTTTAATGTAATTCCAACCGCCTGATCGCCTTATCCTTAGAAGGACTAGCGCGCTTGTGTAGTCTAAAGGCCGTGTATAAAGGTGGAGTCGGCGCGATACTGGTGGTTATCCTATTATGGTTAATTAACTCTAATTTACAAGGTTTGGCTGGATGGCCGGTCTGGATAATATATATACAAGCCAATAGTGACACTATAGTTAAAACAGATATACAGGGTGAGTTTTTTAACTTGAAACTGTAAAATATCTCGTCTAACAGATTTTAACACATTTTTTGTAGTTTAAACAGAGTTTATAAATAAAAATTAATTTTCTACATCATGAAATAAAGCAGAAGCCTAGATTATCTCCTTTACTTTATTATAATCTGTTTTTATGATAGGAATTATAATAATTTTGGAAACAATATTATTTATATCATACAATATTGTTGTTGGCAAAACAGTTGGCTCCAATATCCACTCTTGCAAATTTTTTGGTTTTATAGGGTAGGAATACATCGATTTTATTTTATTCCATATGTTGCCACCAAGTTGTAATATATTTCGTTCTTCATTATGGTGAAAATGTGTAATTTGAATTATTGAATTATTTTTCAATAATGCAACGTCTTTGTTGTAAATATGAATTGTTCGTATTTTATTTTCAATATAATCCGATTGCTTATATATTTCTTTTTCTTTGAGAATTATAAGTGATTGCGTAAAATTGAACTTTTTTATGCTATCCATTTTATGCATACGGCGGCATATCTGTGCTAGCGGATGATTGGCTGTACGAATTACTTTTCTTATTTTTCCCAGCATACTTTCGTAAGAAAAAGCAGATATACGATCCAATGGACATTGAAAATATTGTACATCGTCAACAATATGAATTAAATGGTAAATATGCATAAAAGATCACACCTCACCGATTTAATCGCCACTTAGACATGTTTGTAGGAGGGAGTGTTCTGAGTAATTCCCCGCAAGAATCAAGCGGCGGTCGACATTGGTTTAGGAGATATAACAAATTAAAGTTTCACAGTTTTAATGCTTTTTCTCGGGTATTATAAAGTAATATTAGGAAAAGTGAAGTTTGTGTACGTTGTATTTGTTAAGAACATTCCGAAAGCTCATAGCCACATTTCTAACAGCTACGATCTTGTTAAAAAACTAAACTTTAAAGTTATTGACGACCACTATTAATTATGTTCGTTAGACGTGGTATCCTTATTTACCAATGTTCCGAGCGAGCTTGCGGTCAGGGGCATAGGAAAGCACTATATCGAACAAAATATTTCTATTCCGTACAAAGAATTTCTTGCGGGCGTTCGTCTGGTTCTCGACTCCACATTGTTTAGGTTCAATGGTAGGATCCATAGACAGACTTTTGGCACTCCTATGAGATCCCTTTGTCTCCTGTGTTAGCCGACATTGTCCTTCAAGATTTGGAGGAGAGGCCATTTCTAGACTTCCGATATCGTTGCCCATTTTTTTGCGTTATGTAGACGACATTATTCTCGCAGCCCCTCCTTCCTTTCTTTCCTCTGTCCTTACTGTTTTCAATTCCTTTTATAAGAGGCTGCAGTTCACAATTGAGACGAGCAACGACAACTGCATCAATTTTTTGGATGTCAAGATTATTTTAACAAAGGGTATATTCTTATTAGATTGGTACAGGAAGCCGACTTCTTCGGGAAAATTTTTAAATTTTTACTCACAACTCCCGATATGTCACAAAAAGGGTGTCATTATCGGCTTAGTGGATCGGATCTTCCACTTATCACATCCATGAAAAAAACTAATCTAATCATCAACATCCTTTTGAAAAATGACTATCCTATTGATTTTATTTTTATGATCATCCGTAACAGGATTAAATCCTTAATTTATAAAAGAGCTAGCTTCGATTTTCCTTCCAGTTCCTGTCCCTCTTCCAGTTCCCCTCCTTGCCTTCCTTCCTTTTTACAATCCCTTACATAAGAGGTGTCACAGAAAGATTAATGCTAATTATTAAAAATACCGAGAAAGCTATGGCATATATGTCTGTCAATAAACTTAACATTATCAAAACTTATAAAGATCCTCTTCCGGCTTTAAATCGTAATAATTTAGTATATAAGATCTGTAGCCGAGACTGCGATGCGACCTATGTGGGCCAAACGAGTCGACAATTAACAACAAGGATAAAAGAATATCGCCTCAATATAAACAGTGATCTTTCTTGTCACTCGGTAATTACAGAACATCGACTCACAGGGCATGAGTTTAATTGGGATAACGTCCGAATATTAGATGAAGAACCTTCCTATATCAAGAGACTTATGTCAGAAATGCTACACATTAAACAACAAAAAAATAGCATAAACCTCCAAAATGACACGATTCTTCTGGACCATGCTTACCTTCCCATCATAAATAAATGCTCCTAATGTTTCTTCTTTCCTTTTTTATTCTTTTTCCCTTTCCCTTGTTTTCTCCCATGTTTTTGTTTTTAACCTTGTTTTCGTTCCTGATTTTGTTCTATAAAATTTGTTATTATCTCGAATGTTTTACTCTGTCTCCTTTCTTTGTGTACGGTTTCCTCATTAGACATCGAGCAGCTCGTTAGATCAGTTTGTTTTCTGTTTCCGATCATATGGTTTTTAAACGAAATTTTCAACGGGTTCTAAAAAAATTTTCAAAAAAATTTTCATAGAATCTCGCATCGCTTCTAATTATGTTGGACATCAAATTCATTTTTATTTTGTAAGTAACTTTATCTTTTTCATTTTCATCCTCAAAATCTTTCGATTTCATACTCATCGTAGCTTTGCATCTTGCATCTTTTATTAATTTCGCCACCCCTATTTCCTCAGCTCCATATGCTTATACTGAACATACATTCTTTTCCGACATTAAGAACTTCACCATCGGTTTTACTATGGATTTGGTGTTACTCGGTTGCTCGCGCCCGCCTCCACCATTTTGCCTAAGAACAAAATTAAGCGGCTGTGTGATGAGCTTAACCCACGCGGAATCTCACAGTTATCTGTGATCTATTGGATAATCTTGTAAGCGCTTTATGTTAGTTAGTATAAGTTGCGTTCCGGATGCATTACTCCGCCTCACGAGTTCTCGTTTTTATACTAATATTAGATCATTACCATTGATAAGGACCTGAAGTGGGCCGAAACGTTTAGTATTTGTCATTTTATAATGTTTATTTACGAGTTTATATCGTGTACATCAACAACTTTTACTAAATAAACAGCACATAATTTTTACGCAATAAATACCGCGTCCGGGCTCCTATTGGCCTTTCTCACTCTAATTTATTAATTTTTATCATTTGAGCCTTGTGTATTTAAAATTTTTTATTGTTGTATTAGTATAATTTGTGCCACTTTCCAAATGTTAGGTACAGAGCTGAGCCTCATCATCGCATTGAAGAAGATGGTTATTGCCCTGAAAGCTTTTTCTGGTAGTTCCTGTAGCACTTTTTATTTAGTAAATCGAATCCAGGCGCCTTCTTCGGATTAAGATGATTTTTAATTGTATCCTTTATATTTCTTTGACTTTGAAATTTCTTATTGGCCGACACATATTCAGTGGGGCTTCAAGAAGTTGGTAAATTTCCTCTTCTTCATGTGCGTCAATTTCTGAATCGTAGGGTTTAAAGACTTCTGCCAGATGCAAAAGCTTCGGCTTTATCAGCATCGCTTCTTGCCCAATTACCATTTGATAGTCTGATCGGTGGGATTGATTGTTGTGGTTGTTTTATTATTCTTGTGGCTTTCCACAATGAATAGTCAGTGGCAACTGTGGCTGTAAGATTTTCAAGACATTTTTGTATGGCCAGGTTTTTTTCGTTATGGAGCAGTATTTTGAGTTCTTTCGTCGTCTTGTTGAATTTAGTATTATCTTTGGCTGATCGCGTGAGCTGCCATTGCTTCCTAATCCTCCGTTTTTCTTCTATTTTAACGTTAATTGAACAATATTGCATATTATTCTGGGGCTTCATTACCGGAGTTGATTCCCAGGTTGCTTTCTGCATTACTTTAGTAAAATTTTCTATGGCCACTTCCAGTTCTATTTCAGACTTTAGAAAGATTTTGCAGTTGAGTTCTTTGTTTATAATATTTCTGAAGTGTTCCCAATTTGTTCTTCTATTGTTGAGATAGGGCAATTCGTTGTTGAGTTTTATTGTTGAGGATAACGTGGCTAGTAATGGAGAATGGTCCGATGATAACTCAAAGCAAGACTCAATCGTTAAATAGCTGCTAGCTATACTTTTAGTAACACAAAAGTCTATGTAATCTGAAGACTTTCTTCGGTCTGTGGGCCAGAAAGTAGGTTAACCTGTTGAGAGATGCTGAAGATTATTTCTTTGCATGGTTTCGTATAGTTGTCTACCTTTCGGATTCGGTATTCTCAATCTTGAGCTCCAGTAAAGGTGCTTGGCATTATAATCACCCCCGGCCAAGAATCTATGGCCCAGAGTATTAAAAGGTCTTCGAATTGACCTAGTAATTTGACCGTAATTGAGTGTTTAGGAGGACACAGCCGTGATTGTAACTGGTCCTGCCCAATCCTCCACCACAATACTGGAAGCTTGTAAATGGTCTTTATCATATTTTATTCCTTCATGATGTTTAATTTTGCTTTTGATTATTATGGCTGTTCCTCCATGAGCAGTTCCATCTGGGTGTTGAGTATTATAAAATTTATAGTTGTGAATTTTCAAGTGACTGCGATTTGTGAAATGTGATTCAGATATGAGCATGCTATTTATATTTTTATTTTCAAGAAAGGTTTTGAGTTCTTGAGCATGCTGCGCCAAGCCGTTAGCGTTCCATATTCCGATTTTTAAATGGCAAGCCATTAAGGCATTTCGGCTATCATGGCTGCTAAGAAATTGAACATAGAGTCCATCTTTGTTATTTGTTGCATAATCATTTCTTCTAGCTTATTCGTGTGTTGGTTATTGAACGTTGTAGATGCAGGGTTATCTTCTTGTTGTTTTAGGGGGGCTCCTCTAACTCTTTGGGCGTATGATATACTTGGTTACACTACATTACCCAGCTGGTTCGTTTTACTTGTCGAGTTCCTATCTTGAGACGTTAGTGGTGCTTCCCCTACATTTTTCTTTCTTAGCATAGGGAACATTTTTTGTCGCAAATGTTTGAAAACCACGCAGCCTTTATAATCGGCAGGGTGATTCTCGCCGCAGTTAGCGCAAATCACCTCGCCGCTTTTCATTTTCCTCGGACAATTTTGAGTTAAGTGGTTTTAAGCACACTTTACGCATCTCGGACTTTTATAACAGTAGCTTTTAGTATGTCCATATTGTTGACACCTCATGCATTGAGGAATTTCCCTCTTCCTGTAGGGTTGTTCGAAAGTTACTTTTGAATGTAATAAAAGATCTATTTTGTAGATTTCTTTGTTGTTTTCTTTATTTTCCAGTTCAATAAAGAAAAGTGGTAAAGGTTTTTTTGAGGTTTTCTGGAGAATGTTGTTAATTCTCAACACATTATGTCCTCTTGCTTTCAATTCATCTTTTATGTCTTGAAGCTCAACTGACTGGTGTAAATTCCTAAGAACCACCTTAAAGTTACGGTCTTCTTTCCTTTGATATGTAAAGAATTCAGTATTTTTTCCTTTTAGTGCTGTTATAATTGGTAAGTATTTTTCAGATTTATTAGATTGTATTTTTACCTGATCGTTGTTTAGGATCTTTAGTGTGTAGCAGCCATGTGCTGTGTTATCTAGTATTTCTTGAAGTGGCTTAATATTCTGAACACCGCTTACAAAGATAGGTGGTGCTTTGATTTCTTTGAAGGATGATTGATTACCCAATTCCTCATTCTCTTTCACGTCATCTTGATTCAGTAGATCGAATGAGTTAGATGTTGGAATTGTTGGTTTCTGGTATAACCAGTAATCCTTTATAGCTGTTTGTTTTTTAGTCTTTTGAAGTACTTCGGGGCTATCCTTATTACTGTATCGTTTATTAGGAATTTTCACCCATTACTGTTCTGATTTCCCAGACATTACTATCTTACTCATTTGACTTGATTGAGTGCGCCGTAATGGTATTATCGTTGTACTAAGATAACCCATCAATGGATGGACTCATGAGTTGCTAACTTATCGACCGATGTTTAGGCCTGATGTGGCGGCCTACAGCAACCACAAAATTACGGCAACACGATATTCGCGAAATATTAGCGTTTCTCGCAAGCGCTCGCTCGTCCGCGCGTAGTGCGGGAGGCGCCGCTAGACGGCGCAAAGCGCTCGGGCTAACATGGAAGTGGAAAGCAGTCCGGCGGGCATATAGCGCGTCTGCGCGTAGTTGCGGGCAGCACCGCTAGGCGGCGCAAGGCGCCCGGGCCAACCTGCAAGTGGAAAGCCGTCCGGCCGGAATATAGGTCAGACCCCCTGCGGAGAAAGCACGAAAAAAGTTATTGGCGCCAGACGTCTCACTTTCCAGCGCAAGTCGTTAAAAAACTTTGAACGTTGGACAAACAACACGGCGCTAGCCGCCGCAAAAACTCTCCAAGACGCCACAAATAGAGAGTGCCAGCACGTTGCCCACGGTGGCCGAAATCGTCCTCCGGCGCAAGACTCGCCCAACGCCGCTGCATTTCACCTCGGCCAAACAGAGAAGAGTCGGCGCTCGGTCGCCTCCAGCCTCAGGCGCTCGGTCGCCTCCAGCATCAGGCGCTCGGTCGCCTCCAGCCTCAGGCGCTCGGTCGCCTCCAGCATCAAGCGCTCGGTCGCCCCCAGCATCCGACGTTCGGTCGCCGAGGACAACCGGCGTACAATTGCCGGATCCACCAAGCGCTCAGCCGCTGCATCCTCTGGGCACGATAGACCTGACCCTCGGCGCCAGTCCACCATCTGCCAGGGACGAACCACCGGCTCCAGGAGCCCCGCTACCGAAGAAGAAGAAGACCAAGGCCCGGCTACAGGCGCTATTCGGCGCTAGCCCGTCAAAATCCATCACCGGGCATTCCGGCTCGAGAATCAAGAGGGACCGACCGATCACGCCAGATATTGGACGACCACGAAGTACCACGCCTCCGATTCAGTGGTACCCTCCACCGCTTATTTCGCACCTGCAAAGGACACCCATGAAGGAGAGCATCGCCACGCAGACGAGCCCTCACAAAATCTGCATCGACGCGGCAACACAAACAAAGAGACGAGGAGGAAGAGCACGCAAGGTGCTACTAAATAACAACCATCAAATGTGCATTCGAAATTACAATAAAGAGAATCGTCATAATTGTAAGAAGTAAATGGAGAAACAAATAAATTATATTTTTATGATAATCAACATATTCATTTCTCTACCTACAACTTTGGGTTAAGAACTGCGAACTAGCATCAAATGTGCAATCGAAATTACAATAAAGAGAATCGTCATAATTGTAAGAAGTAAATGGAGAAACAAATAAATTATATTTTTATGATAATCAACATATTCATTTCTCTACCTACAACTTTGGGTTAAGAACTGCGAACTAGCATATAAGCTACGCGTATAACCGCGCACCACACGCAGCAACCCATACCTGTGTATGATTTAGCAACTTGAGACGTAACTATGTACACACTATATAACCTATGGAAGCTAGAAGAAGGTCGTAAACACCAGCTGAAATTGATTATTATGATCACTCCCTTACGAGTACGAGTAGTGACCAGCCGAGGCTTGACCACTCGCCCTATTGGGCACCACTTTCGCGGAGTCGCACAATACTCTAAGAGTATTATTGCACACAAACTGCACGCTATTACACGGTTTTTACAGTTATCCGCAGCACGTGCGCCTTCTCGGAGATCCCGCGAGGGACTGCATTTTTTTTTATTGTAAAGGTAAAAAAATACAAACAAATTATTGGCGATTTATATAAATATTTTTTCGCAGTTCACGAATAATGCAGAATATGAAGCATTGTTCATGAAATTGCTGATACATTACGAGACATTCTTTTGTATAGGACTAATCAAAATACAGTTATAAAATGATTAAATATCAATCACAAATTTGATATTATAAAAATGTATTTTCAATGAAGAATTTTTTATATAACGGCTTTATTTTATAATAACCAATATATATTATTTATTAGCCGTCTTTTGTAAAAATATTATATAAACATATTTAGCACCTCTAGGCCATTGCCTTTTTTTAACTTGCGTGTCATCAGCTTCGACCCAAATATTTGATATTCCTTCTCTACATACACTTATATAATGACCTTCATCAATACATGAGCCATGATGAAGTATAGCATTCATCGTCTTATATAATTGTCCAGCTACTAATACTTTAGTTGTTGGGACAGCACATAAGTTAAATTTGTGTGCTGCTTTCATTAATTTATCATCCTGTGATGAAAATAGTATTAAATAAATAACAACTATCTCTTTTGTCAATGTTATTTCATTTTTAAATATTATATCATTTCCAGTACAATGTTCACATAACTCATTGTGTGATTGATACCAATGTGAAAATGTAACATTAAATAAATCATTAAGAGTATAACTTTTCTTATTCAAATTATTAACAGGAATTGAAATAATAATATTATTATCAACAGTAGTTTTTGTATTACCACAAGGTTTGCACCGCGCAGTAGAAGTTACTTGATATTCTATTAAACTTTTTATACAATCATATTTTTCGCAGAGCTATAAGAAAATCAGATAATCCATGGGAGAAGACCTTCTGGATGCCAAATATAAGATCGCGTGCCGTGGAGGCACCAGTGACGATAGAGAATCTTCAAGAAGTTTTAGTGGACGTATCGTTCAACGCATCACCACCGCAAGTAAACCGGCTAATCCTTCAGGCTTGGTTGGTTGGGGGTGGGGAGACCTCGTCAGCAGCTGGTCTCTCGTCGAAAGACAACTTTTAAACTCCAGCTGGAGACAGTCGACGCTGAATACGTATTATCCAGCAATTAAGAGGTGCTTGAACTGGAGTGAACAAAATAAGGTGAGTCCTCAGACACCGTAGGTTCATCAAGTGGCGAGATTCCTAGCTTATTTACATCTGGAAGAAAAGCTGGCGTACAGCACAATTTTGGTGCACAAGTCTGCTATATCTACCTTCTGTGGACCCTCATCCTCAGAAGTTTTATCAGAAAACTTGTTGGTGCGTCAGGTACTAAAGGCAATCGCTGCAGCACGTCCAATCGACACACGACCGCCTGTGTGGGATGTAGTTAGTAGTAGATAGTAGTTGATTGGCTAGCGACATCCAGAATCAAAAATACATTGTTCGAAATATCAAGGCGTACAGCGATGATTCTCCTCTTGGTGTCGGGCCGAAGAGTCCATGATTTGACGTTATTGAGAATTTCAGAAGATAGGATGTCGTCGTCAGAAGAGAAAATAATCTTATGGCCAGTTTTTGGATCTAAGACTGATTCCATAGCGCACAGGCAATCAGGATGGTCATTATCCAAACATCCCAATGAGAAGGTTTGTGGAGTCCAGTTGCATGGATCAGAAAACTAATACAAGTTTCCCAGGAAAGAAGAAAGCAAGGGA
>NW_021848653.1:45858-51775 GCF_003651465.1 Formica exsecta
AGAGTTGCATCATCTCTTTATCACAGTAACGGGCGAGGCTCGTCCAGCTTCCAAGACCGTAATAGGCGGTTGGATAAGATCTGTGCTGAAAGATGCAGGAGTTGAGGCCTCCCCAGGCAGTTGTAGATCAGCGGTAGCTTCTGGTTGGTTAGAGAATCATTCCACTCAGGACATACTGGCAAGAGGAAATTGGAGAAGTTATAACACCTTTAAAAGGTTCTACTGTAGAGAAGTTCGAAAAAGCCAGGAGGAAAGAAGAACAGAATCATTGTTTTCCAATTTTCAGCCAGAGGTCAGGCGTTCCGGACTTACAAATGTTTAGAGAAAGTCTTTAGCCTTTTAACAAAACTTCTATCTTAAGTCGAATTTTGTGTTCAATATTAATGTTTAGTTTCTCAGGCTGTGGTTTAATGCGATACTTTTGTCTTTTTAAATTTTCACTAGAATTAGGTTTAATTGTATTTAATCGTTTAAATTTCGGAGAAGTGTCCTAACTAATAAGTAATTGTTTCATACTGCATAGGGGTTTCTGTTTGTTTCTAAATCCAATACTTAAAAGTTTATTTTCACATAGCTTTTTGCGTTAGTCACCAGCAGATACCAAACACGTCTTCATAGCAACGCTGTATGTTTTTAGACAAGCACATAATATGATATTTTGAATTACAACAAAATAATTATTATGTGCTGAGAGAAAAACACACAGCGTTGCAGGAAGTGGCTTCCTGGTGAAGACGCTATGAAGTGTCAGTGCTTCACAGAGCGCCAACTCTGCAAGAGATTGAGAGACAGGTGGAGTGGCGCCGCTGGTGAGTAACGAAGGAACTACCAAGATTCGAGATAAGTATATAAGTACACGAACCATTCTTCATAGCAACGCTGTGTGTTTTTCTCTCAGCACATAATAATTATTTTGTTGTAATTCAAAATATCATATTATATAAACTTTATTATGTACTTTATTCTTTCAAAATTATATATAAAATGTTGAAAGTAGATAAAATAATATGTGACGGTAAAATATTACATAAACTATTGTATGCTACATATTTCCACTTGTTTGAATACTTTACTTCATAATATAATCAAAGTACAGACTCTTTATAAATAAATTAAAATAATAATATGGATAAATGGCAATTTAGAGTCAGCGCGGAAATTAGTGCGCGTATATTTCTAATAATTTATTACAATAACATTCCTCAAATTACAATGAGACGGACGTTTCGACCCTTTTTTTGGTCTTCATCGGCGCGATAAATACTTTAAATAATGTTGTATCCTGTTCATCTTAGATAGGTTACTAATATTACAGTGAAAACTTACGCAAATCGCAATTTACATGTTAAGCGGGAACGAAATAAACTTGTCAATTAATACGCTATGGAGCAATACCAGGGAACTAAAAGTGTCATCCTTGAAGCTGTTTGATTTCCCCTCCATCCTCGGTTGACTAGCCGGGAAGCCAAGAAATAAAGTTTAAAGAGACATGTTCTCGATTATGTGCTTCCTGGAATCAACAGGGACGGGGTATATCTTCAGACATGGACCACAGTAATAAATATTTGACACTCAACTTCAGTCAAACGTGGAGAAAATGCACTACCTCCGGACTAGTCTTTTGGGCGAAGCCGCTCAGCTAATCTCCAATTTGCCGGTTTCTGAGGACGCGTTCGCGTCAGCCTGGGACCTTCTCGTTAATCGGTATGAAAATAAGCGACTTCTCATTTCGGCTCAGGTGGATCGACTATTCCGCACCAAGACCATCTCACAACGGTCGGCCAAGGAGCTCAACACGACAACGGAAGCGCTCAATGCCTTGGAGTCTCTCGGAGCTCCTGTTCAACACTGGGACCATCTCTTGGTCCACCTCATCGTCCAGCGACTCGACCCAAGCACTCGAGAGGACCATAGGGGAGTCACGGTCAACTGCCCAACGTTGCTTGCAGCGAACACTACGGCGCCTCTCAACGGACTCTATCTATCATAATCTGTACTCATCATTCATTCTGGAGTACGAAGAGCTCCAGCACATGGTCAGGGTCCCCCCTTCCTCTCCAGAGCCATCACCGGTGTTCTACCTCCCTCACCATGGAGTTCTCAAGGATGACAGCATTACCACAAAACTACGAGTGGTGTTTAACGGATCCAGCCTCACCAGTACGGGATCTTCTCTCAACGATATTCTGCACACGGGTGCAAAACTCCAAGCAGACATCTCAGATATCTTACTCTGGGTGCGACGACACCGGTACATCTTTATCACTGATATCACCAAAATGTTCCGCCAAATTCAAGTTCATCCGGACGATTGGGATCTCCAACGGATCCTCTGGGTAGATGATCAGCTCAACATCATTCCGTACCAACTCACGACCCGATCAGCTCCCTTCTCGGCTGTTCGCGTCCTCCTCCAACTAGTTGAAGACGAAGGTAGGAACTACCCCCTGGCGGTCTCTCCTCTTCTCAAGGGCAGGTATGTTGACGACATCTGTGGAGGTGCCGATACTCTCCCAGAGCTGACTTCCATCGCTCACCAACTAGTGAACCTCTGCAAGGCGGGCGGCTTTCCTCTGGCGAAGTGGCAGAGCAATCATCCTGAACTACTCCAGGCTCTTCCTACGGACATCACCGCCGCGACGCCGCACTCGTTTGATGACGCTCAAGGCAAAATTTTGGGACTCACATGGCATCCTCACTCTGATCAGTTCGTCTTCTCGTGCAAGGCCTCCAACCGGCCCGTTATCACCAAACGGACTATACTCTCAGAAGTAGCGCAAATATTTGATCCTCTGGGATTCCTATCTCCGGTAATCATCAGAGCTAAGGTGCTCATCCAGGAACTGTGGCTAGAAAAGGTCGGCTGGGATGACTGCCTCTCGCCGCAACTTCGACATCGGTGGACGCACTTACGTTCAGAGCTGTCTGACCTGACTTCCATCACGATTCCTCGGTGGCTGTCTCTCACGCCGTCAACCATGGTCGAGCTTCATGGATTCTCGGATGCTTCGCAACTCGCCATGGCGGCTGCGGTTTATATCAAGGTCATTTCTCATCCAACGGAGCCAATCATCACGCTAGTGTGCGCCAAAACCAAGGTCGCACCTCTCAAAAGGCTCACCATTCCCCGACTGGAACTCACGGCAGCGGTTCTACTCTCTCGTCTCATCAGCTATGTTCAACGAACACTAGAACTCGCGGAGATACCAATCTACTTGTGGACGGACTCTTCGGTATCGCTCACCTGGATAAACAGTCATCCCTCTCGCTGGAAAGACTTTGTTCGTAATCGAGTAGCGGCAATTCAAGAACGCGTACCTCAAGGACATTGGCGGTTTATTCCCGGCAAGGAGAACCCAGCCGACTGTGCTTCTCGCGGCCTCTCTTCCGCTCAACTCTCTCGGCATCATCTTTGGTGGAATGGTCCCTCATGGTTAGCACAGCCTCCTCAACATTGGCCAAGCATGGCATCTCAGCCGGATTCGGCGGCGACTCTTGAGGAACGGCCCGGTCTTCTTCTCACCTCCTCAACGGCAAAGCAACACCACCTCTGGGAACTCCTCTATCGTTACTCATCACTCATACGGCTTCTTCGGATCACTGCTCTCTGTCAACGGTGTTGCGCGATCCTCAAAGGTATACCACAGTCCTCTCTGGCCACCCCCCTCACACCTGCAGACCTCGAAAGTTCACGACTATATTGGATTCGGTCAGTCCAATTGGCTTACTTCTCATCTGAACTGACAATAATCTCAAGCGGACCACACTTGTCAAGGTCTCATCCTCTCGCCAAGTTTACGGCCTTCATCGATCATTCGGGCATCCTCAGAGTCGGAGGCCGACTCAGACAGTCTCAATTGGACCCTGAATGCAAGCACCCAGCCATCTTGCCACGGGATTCATATCTGTCTCAACTCATTATATCGGACGCTCATCTAAGGACTCTTCACGGCGGAACTCAGGTAACCTTGACATATCTTCGCCAGGCTTACTGGATCGTTGGTGGCCGAGCCCCAGTAAGATCTCACATTCTCCGCTGCGTTCGGTGTGCTCGACAACGTGGCGTAAGGGCACAGCAACTCATGGGTCAACTGCCATCATCTCGCATTTCGCCATCTCGTCCTTTCCTCAACACAGGGGTTGATTACGCCGGCCCTCTCACTCTCAAAACTTGACGAGGACGAGAGGCTAAGTGTCACAAAGGCTGGTTAGCCATCTTTGTTTGCTTCTCAACGTCGGCGGTTCATCTGGAGGCAGTGACAGACTACTCTACAGAGGGGTTCATCGCAGCATATCGGCGGTTAACGGGACGGCGAGGTATCTGCCAAACTCTATTTAGCGACTGTGGAACCAATTTTCTCGGGGCAGATACATCTCTTAGGCGGTTATTCAACGCCGGATCAAAGGAATTCTCGGAACTCGCTCAGCTACTAACTCATGACGGCACCACTTGGGTCTTTAATCCCCCGGCAGCCCCCCACTTCGGCGGTAAATGGGAGGCCGCAGTCAAATCGGTCAAGCATCACCTACGACGGACTATAGGCGAGACTGCCCTAACCTATGAAGAACTTACAACTCTTCTGGTCCAAATCGAGGCAGTCCTCAACTCTAGACCATTGTGCCCACTGTCAGATGACCCGGAAGACCTGGCAACTCTCACTCCCGGGCATTTCATCATCGGAGCAGCGCCAACAACAATTCCTGAGCCATCTCTCACCTCAGTGCCTCTCACAAGGCTGTCTCGGTGGCAGCTCATTCAGCAGCAACTCCAACACTTCTGGTCGCGTTGGTCAGCTGAATGTCTTCAACGTCAGCTCGCAATATCAAAATGGCATCATCCCTCCACGCAAATCAAGGTCGGCTCTCTTGTACTTCTCACGGATGAGAGATTCCCTCCATCAAAATGGCCTCTTGCTCGGGTCACACAACTTCATCTTGGTTCGGACGGTCTATGCAGAGTGGTCACCCTCAAGACGGCCACCACAGAACTCAAGCGGCCTATCACCAAGTTAGCAGTGCTTCCGATGACACCAGATCAACCCTCACTCACAAGGCAATCAACTACTGATCCGGCCTCACCATCATCAAGATCATAATTCTTCAACGCTGTTGTAGAAGGCGGGCGGAATGTTCAGGAAATATCGCTCCCTTTTCTCAATCTTTGCACCGGCATCTCACTTACTCTAGTCCTTCTCTCTAGCATTCTCTCTCTCTTCCTTTTTCCTCTTGTACGCGGCCGTGACCCAATCCCGCAGCCTGTCCTATCAATCTAACTAGTCTCGCGCAATGTTATCACCCAATCAAAAGCACGCTCTCAGGACCTTATCCGCGCTCCTGCGTCGATATCGACCCTTACGGAAATCCTCGATCATTCTGTGAGTACCGGTCTATCGTGACGCACGTTGCCTTTAGAACAGTTTTCGCTCTCTGAATATTCGGTTTAGATTCTCGTGGCTCTGCTCAAGTGAACTCTAATACGGTTGTCTCAAACGGTCATTGTCATCTCCCGGAAATTAACAGCATCAAATTTAAGAATCATACGCGCGTGAAGTGTGCGCTATCCCTTCTCGGGACACCGGGGACTTGTACGCAGTTATCGTACGAAGCACGCGGTACGTCGTAGAGCGACGTAACATTCTCTTGCAACCTCTCTCGAATTCCTCGGCGGATTTCGCGGTCGTTCTCAATTACAAACTATAGAATTATTGCATAAGATCCTAGACTAATAAGATTTAGTGTAATTATTAGAATAAAGCGAGATATCATCGCTAGAAGAATTGTGAAGTGCGGCTCATATTTCTTTGTGTGTGTGACTTATTTCTTTGTGTGAGTGACTCATTTCTTTGTGTGTGTGACTCATTGACTGTTCTGCCCGACACCCCCGAAACCAAACATTTCTCGGGTTATTTATTAAACA
>NW_021848653.1:54499-76452 GCF_003651465.1 Formica exsecta
AAATATAAAAATATAAAAATATAAAAAATAGAATACAATAAAATTAATAGTAATAAGCTTAAGTTAAATTTAAAGATAGTCATTTGAATAAAATTAAAATTGTAAAAGTGACTAGAATGTTAACTATTTGTCAAATACCTGGTATGTTCCAAAGATGTTAGTACAATCAATGATTAAAAAAGGACCGTCGCAAACGAGAATGCAAAACCGACTGGTGGATCGCAAACGAAAACGAGAAGCGAGTCGGATACAAAAATGACTTTGACTGTTTATGTTTGTCATAATTTAGACAATTTGTCTATAACGGTCGTATACATATCAGGTAGGCATTCAGTATTTGTCTGCAAGTTAATACTATTTTTTTGCCTTTTTATGGAAATCATTTCCGATAATAATCGTTTATGGAGGAAAGGTTCACTGTCTAATATCTCAATCTCATCCCAATTAAAATCATGATTCAGATCTATCCTATGATCGGTCACCACAGAATGATTAGCTGTGTTACGTCCGATGTGATTCCGGTGTTCCGAAATTCTTTTGTATAATTTTCTTTTAGTCTGTCCTACATAGGAAGCGTCACAATCTAAACAATTGATTTTATAAACAACATTTTTGAATTGAGATACAATATCAGCTATAATGGGTGATAATGGAGAGCCCATAGGAGTACCAAAGGTTTGCTGATGTATAACATTATCAAAAACGAAAAAAGTTGAATTCAGTAAAAATCTAGTCGCTAATAAAAATTCAGCTTTGGGAATGTCGCAATTTACGGAGATAAAATTCCATCTATCAGAAATGTTATCAAGAGCCGATTCAATAGGTATGTTCGTAAATAAAGAAACGACATCCAGAGAAACTAAACTGACATCTCCAACTATATGAATATTAGAAAGTTTTTCCACCAATACAAAACTGTTTTTTATATGACTGTGTGCAGTAGGAAAACTTTTAAACATGATCTTGTGAAGAAAGGAGGAAAGATAGTATAGAGGACTGTTTAACGCAGAAACAATTAGTCTGTATGGACAATTAGGTTTGTGTATTTTGGGGAGACCGTATGCTCTCGGTAACCCCCCCTCACTACAAAACAATGATTTGTGAGTTGCGGCAGTAATAAAATGAGCTCATTCATAACTTTGTACATGACTACAAAATCGAATAATATCCATACATTGTACAATAAAAAATATATTTTCATCTTTATCAGCAAATATCAATTCAATTTTTCCAAAAAGTGGAAATATTTCTTCGTGAAAAATATTTAAAATAAAACCTGGCTTGTAATAAATACCCTTTATACTTATCCATGTTATTGCATGAAATGTTATACATGATTAAAAAACTTTAATATTACAATAATTAGGAAGTTTTGATATTTGCTGCATTGAAAGCACCTTTCCAAAAGATATACGTCTTTTTATATCAATGTTTTGAAAAAGTCTATAGCACAGTTTTAACTGATGTTTAATCGCTAAGATTAATGGTAAATTTCGTCTTGAAGAAGAAATATGAGCAGCAATCTTTGATTGTCTGTGTTTTGCTTCATATCGCATGCACCAAATATTTAATAATGGACCTACAGACTTCATAACGCGCGCATAATGAAGGAGGAGATGGTGTCTCGGTTTTAACGTATCATTGAATAAATATAAATAAAGTTCATGATGCTGAGTAACTAGCGCATCTAAATATTCTATACATTGTGAAGTAAAAAACGGTGTAAGTAATATAGTTACAATCTTATTTAAGCAAATATACAAATCCCAAAAGTTATTGTTTTCAGGAACCTTATATCCAATGATAAGACCGAAATGAATAACAAACGTTATTGTTTCTGAAGCAGAAAGACCTAGACTGCACCTTTTCAATTTTTCTATTTTCAAGAATGGTGAACGGTTTCCTTCTTCAAGACCAAAATCATACGTACCTATTCTATCATTAAGATCCTCTAACGTAAACAGATTTGATTGTACAAAATGTAATATTAATTTGCTCATATCATATTGACAAACACCTTCAAATACATCATGCATTATATCACAACTCATGTTTTGTAGAACGTGAAAAGAGTATAATTGTTTCCAAACACATATTTCAGTTAAACCAGTTATAGAGACGTCATTTTTTGCAAGTCATTAGCATATTCACTAACTGTACGTAATAATTGTTTATCTTCAACTGTTTGATATCTTATTTGATTAAGAGAAGCTTTACAAAATTTACAAGGATGGTTCGCAACAAAACTTTTTACAAATTCACAAATTTTATGCACGCTTAAATTATCTCCGATTACAAGAGCACATTTTATATAAATATGTATACCTTCTTTAGTGACTAACCCTGACTTTTCTAAAATCTTTAATTCATTAATCAAAGGTCGAAATGTAGCTTTATTCCCGTAAACTTCTCTATCTTTATCCAGAAACAATAACGTTAAAAAAATATTATCAAGTTTCGAGCGTGCTTCTGGAGGCATGCATGGTAATAAAAAATATACAGCACCTACTTTATGAACACCTGCATGACCACCTAACAGATTATTTGTCTCAAACTCATCATAGTAAATTATTAATGGTAAAACAAATTTGTCATGAAAGTTGTGGCTTAAATGTTTCCACAACTCTGATTGAATTATATTACTTACACAATGTGAATCATTTGTCACTTGTTCCATATAATCTAATATATCTTTTAAAATATTAGGTATTTCAAATATTGCCTTTAGGACTTTCATTACAGAAATAAATTGGCCTGTGACATTATTCGGAATTAAGGTGAAAATATTGTTAATCTTTCTACTTTCCATAGTTTGCCCAATTATATAAGAGACAGGTTCTATATAACAGCCTTTTTGTGAAAAATATTGTATTCTCTTATATTCTGTATCTAGGCCGCAGAAAGGATTTTTACATTGATTAAAAAAGGATGCTAATTCTCGTTTCATAACTCCTGTAGCCTGTAGAGTATTCAAACTTTGGTTCACTTTACTTTTTACCATGCTCATAATATTTTCCATTAAATTTGAAGTGACATCTACAACTATCTGTACATGTTGTCGCGTCATAGAATTATTATTATATAAATATGATAACGAAGAAGCAGTAGTTTCTTGTATTTTTTTAAACTTAAAAGAATCGAAGGTATTCGCTAATTTTTCGTCTGCATTGACGCGCGCGCTATCGTCTCTATTTTCTAAATCAATATTTGGCACATGAACTGACTGTAATTTTATCGTATTTGGAAAGATATGTATATTTTGTTCTTCGCAATTGTATCCATCAAAAGGATGATCTTATAATAAATGTTTTTCAAAACGGAGCGCAGATTGAAATTCTCGAATGCACAGCGGTTGCTTGCAAATATATTTATCAAAAACACTAAAACTATGTTGTGGTTTTAAATGTTTCATCAGTTTCTTTATAGAATCCAAATTTATGTTGCACACTTGACAGACATACATATTTGTTAAACAGATAAATGAAAAATATTATAGAAAAATATTATTTCAAAAATAAATATGGTATAAAAGCATATAAAGTGTTAGAACGTAATTGTCTCGTTTACAAAACTATCTAGAAAATTTTTTAAAATAAAAATCAAAAACGAATAGCTTAGTATCTCATTTATCATAATAGTATAGTATCGTTAACTCAAAATAATTGCAATCTTTACATTTTACAAAATTCTTTTTCGATGGATACAACTTTTGGATTTATCACATGGGTGTCGTATTCAGTTGTCATTTTATACAAACATTTTTGTATGAGAAGCCATACCTGTTGAGATTCTTTAGGATAACAGACATGCAGTACGAAAAAGCACTTGTAGCATACGTCGATAGCTTTGAGAGCACTCTCAATTTTATATAATATTTTATCGATGCAAACGTAGTATGCGTTAATTGAGCTAGCGTCACGTCCTACGAAAATAATAAATGGTTGCAGAGTCAAATTTAATGCAGCAGCTCTATTTCTTTGACGTTCAATATTATGTTCAAGATCAGCAGGACTCTGGAATAAGAAGAAATAAACATTACTTTCAGCTCAACTACAGCTTAAAAATAGTTTTACGTAAAATATAGAGGAATATAAAAATAATACTTACATTTACTGATAAAATAAAAGAATTTAATGATTCAGTTATTGTAGGCTTGATGGTCCTTCTACCCTTGCGAATTCGTATTGTTGAGATACATAATGCTGGCAACAATTTTAGGAGTCTAATACCTTTTTCTTCTAAAAAAGACATTACGAAATATATATATTTTACTATTAGAGTATGATAGTAAAGTAGTAAATAGAATTGAATGACTGAATTGAAAAATAGATAGAATTTGATGGTATTGAATAAATATATGGAATAAATTGAATAGTAATAAGAAATGTTAGTTTTTTTATTACCTTCTGATATATTTTCATTTATTTGGTTTAGTTGTTCTCTATATACTGTGTCTTTAATTTCAGTGATTAAATTCAGTGTCTTTAACTTCGAGAGTATATATTTTTTGTGAAAATTCTGGCCATTCGTTGTATATAGAGAGCACGTTTCCGAATTGTGCAGTATAATCAGATTCGATCTGTAAAAATTGTTAAAAATGATCAGTCACATGGCTTCTACGAACTCTTCGAAATAACAATACTACTGCTAAAAATATTCACTAATGTGTAACTCTGCGGATGTTTCAAAATTGGCCATTTCGTAAAAAGTAGATGAACATTTCCATCCCATAGTCCATCCCGTAGTCATATCCCTTATTCTAGCAAGTCGACTTGCCTCCCAATGTTCAACAACATCAGTCCATGGTTCACTATTATGTTTTAACCATTGCAGGTGGGGTTCATACTCTTTTAAATCTATATATATATATATGGATACGGTTTTTTGGTGATAGTAATTGATAAATGTGTTATAACAACATCTGCTACTTTTTTACGTATTTGTGTGTTTAATTGACCATACTTTTTATAATGATTTAAAATCATAAGGCCAGTGGCAGTTTCTTCTAAAAAATTTTCTATGTCCTACAAATCGAGGTAATTGTTTAAAATCTTTATATATAAGAATCTTATAAGTAAAAATTTTGTAACCAAAGTTTACAAGAAAACAAGTATCAATTCTCCAAATATTTAACCAATACAATGTAAAAAAGTAATATGTTAAAAATGCAAATATGTATCAACTGACGAATTGTCTCGAGAAGCTGCAGTTCATCTATGTCACACGATTCAGATTCTATATTTTGGTTTTCTTTGTTTTGTTCTTTTTGCTCGATAGGTTTCTCATCATTTGAACAAACATATTCCTTTTTAATGTCTTGTTCAATATTCTCAACGTGTACATTATCAACTATTTCAAGATTACTTGTTTTCCTCGATTTTAAGACTAAATGTTTCGGATATCATATTATTGGTTGTGTTTTTCATGTTTACAGGGCTAATCGGTATGGATGTTATATTAATTATATCAAGTGGAATTGCATTCTCCTATGCATTAAATATATAGTACTATATTAAAACATATTCCATAATCACTAATACGACTTTGCCATTCAATTATATTTATTTATTTGAATAAATTTCCTCTTTAATAAATTAACTCCAAGTGTAGTACAATAAGAGGAATAATATTCCATTACTTTCATTTATATCAAATTATTTTTATTATAATAATAGTAATGAAAGTAATTTATCTTGTTATCGCAAATTATCTCTATTTTAGATCTAGATTTTTGAAACTTTTCTAAGCTATCTTCAAATTTAATTCTTTTGCCCATTTTAGGTATAAGAATTTCTGTTTTTTGAGCCAGGTTTTAATCGAAGAAATGAATAGAAATCAATTTCTTCACCTACATATCAAAAAGAGTGCTTATTTACAGATTATAAAGAATTAATTAATCAATTATTACAATATTAATCAACGATCATGAACTTTCTCAAGAGAAGAATAAATTTCATTTATTTTTTCATCTTTTTTTTACGTGTCTTTAGCTTACGTAATGTACGATATTTTCAGTTTAACACACAATGACCCGTATTCTCATCTTTCACCGACAAATATATCAGAAAATGCGTTTAGCCAGTTTATATAACTTACGTCACATATATTACATTTTCGGAAATACATGAGTAAATTTACCGATAAAAATGAAATAAGGTTATGCATAAAATATAACTAAGATTATATAAACAGGATATATTTTTTACTTACTTGCAAAGACTTCTATGAGGTCTGAAAAGCCCCAATCTTTTAATAAAGTTTCAACTTTCTTATCCATAGGGAGGAAGTTGCGAGAAGAGAAAGAACCGAAAAACGAAATAATCGCTTCTAGTATTTGTATTGTCTATCACCTTATTGTCTATTAATTATTTTACTGTATTTTTGCACTTGCTTTTTTCATCTAGTGTTTAGAACAAACTACTAGTGCGTTTTCTCGTTTTATTTCTTTATGGCTATCAAACGAACTAATACTGACAAGGACAAACAATAACTGCAAAAAAAATGAAGATCGCGCAGCGAATGCAAAAGTGATAGACGTAGTATACGTAATATACTCGTTGCGTATTCTCCGTTCTTCTGCACTGCCTGTTCACACACGTTGGCACATGCGTGGCACATACACGATACGTAACTTTGTGTGACTGTGTTGCCAGGACCCGTTTCTGGCAACACAGAGTGTGGCACGCATAGACATAGTATATCTAGACCGAGTGTTGAGGAGTGTTTAAGGAGTGGGGGTAAAGATACAGTATCTTTATCTTTATTTTACATACACAATGGCTAGTATTCTCATCTTAATTGTATCAATATAAATATATTTATTTCTGAAAATCTAATATATGTAACATGAACTGAATGCTAAACGCATTTTGTGGCACATTTATCAAAAAAGTGATGCGAGAATACGGACGAATCGCAGTACGTCAAATTAAAAAGGCTTGGGAATTATAGGAGCGAGCGACGACACGTCTTCCGCGACTCCGACGGAAATCTTCGAATTGTCCTGTTAATTACTGCCCTTTTTCGCGGTTCGGAAATCTTGATTAAGAGCTTCTTGCTAGAAACTCTCGCGAGAGCGGAAATCTGGCACGCGAACGCCGGGTGGAATTTGGCGCGAGGCAGAGGACATTCGCGATGCGGTTAACGAGCGTCGACTCTCGGACTCCACACAATTAATGTTCACAATGTCTTAGCACTAACTGATTGAAGAATACAGTTTGAGATATTATCGAATTGACCGCCGCGAGAATATGAACGCGATCAGATGCGAGACAATTCGGAACGATTTAGAAACGAGTAAGCTTACTGAGTACGCGACACGAGCGAGAATAAGCGAAATGCAAATGAGAAAGATCGATGAGTTTCGACCGGCTCGAATCGTTGTCGTAGGCACGTTCGTCGTTGAAATTTAGAAACGAAATTTTAATGTTTCAATTTTGAACAACAGTAAATGATACAAATAATATTATGACATCCGAAACAGTTAGTCCTATAATCGTGGAACATGCAAGTAATATTGAGATAATTGATAATGTACATATTGAGAATATTAAACAAGTCATTGATAAGGAAAAGGGACATATTCAGTCAAATGATAAAGAATATATCCAGCAGAAAGAAAACAAAAATAAAGAATTTGGAGTGTGTAAAATTGATCAATTACAGCTTGCCAATGCTATTCGTCATCTGGTATATATTTATGTTTAGCATATTATTTAGAATAATCCTTTTGCATCATAATAAAATAATTAAATATTTCAAGAATTAATGTTACATTAAATTTAAATAAAATAAATTTTTATTAATAAAATAGCATTCTTTTGTATAAAAATATAAAAACTATTTTTTTCTTATAGGATCTGGAAACATTTTAAAAAGAAACTAGCACCGGCTTTATCACTTTAAACCACTATACATGTGACTGATTATTTTTTACAATTTTTATAGATTGAATCTGATTATGCTGCACAATTCGGAAGCTCTCTATATACAATGAATGGGCAAAATTTTCAAAACAAATATATACTCTCATGAAAACTGAAATTAAAGACAGAGTATATGAAGAACAATTAGATCAAATAAATGAAAATACATCAGAAGGTAATACGAAAAACTAATATTTTCTATCATTATTCAATCTATTCACAATTTAGTTACTTTACTATCATATAATATACAGGGTGTCCCATTTTAAAAGTTCCACCCTGTCGTAACCCGACCGATTTCTTAATATTAAAAGATAAAACAAGTAAAGTAGAACAGAAAAGATTAAGAAAGAGCGGACTAAAGCAAAGCATTAGAATCAGGGAAAGAACCCAAGGAAAAGTAATTAAGAAAGTAACGCTATTAGGAGCAGTATTATGCACGAAATTAAAAGGCAGAGCGATGCTAGACTTTCAAACGCGTAAAATTCAAGATTTCGCACAGTTGAAACAAGAATTAGAGGTCTGTTACGCAAGCAAAAAGAGTACGACCCATCTACAAATTGAATTTAACACGCTTAAACAGAAAAACGGAGAAAGCGCGCGAACTTACGGACTTAGAGCCGACAAACTAGCCATGGAGCTATACGAATCGATGATGGAAGGACGTCATCATACAGTAGATAATAAACGCGCAATCATGGAAATAATACAGCAACAAGCCTTAGAAAATTTCCAAATAGGATTGCAAGACGAAATTAAAACAATTGTTCGATCACGAGGATATGCTACGTTGCAAGAAGCAATAGCAGCGGCCAGCGCGGAAGAAAAGGTTAAAGGACCGTCCGCGACCGACACGCGAAGCAAAATCAATTTTACACCAACCTATAAACAGGAAAATCAAACAAATGTAAAATGTCAAAAATGCGGAAAAACCGGGCATTACGGTCGAGATTGTCGAACTAGCCGATACGCGAATCGATTTTCATTGCCGAAACCCGATAGACAACCCCGCGTAAATACGGTAAATAAATATTGCAATTATTGCAAAAAATCCGGACACGATCGCTAAGCATGTTGGTTATTACACGGACGACCCAATAGAGATCAATCGAACCGAACCAAACAATATAATTCGCGACCGGAAAATAAAAATCGTAAAAGCAACGAGCCAGCGAAAAGGAGATCTAACACTGCGCACAGCAGTGACGAGGAAGACTAGGAAGAAACGAAACAGCGACGACTCGCAATCGAATATCGCGTTACATACGTGAAGCGTGCCCCGCGAACGCATACAGGACTAGACTTAGTCGCTTTACCTATGCGAGAATCGAAAAAAGGAAAAATAAATTTATTGTTCGACACGGGAGCCGCTATATCACTAATTAAAGTAAAGCGTTTAAAAGACGAAACGCTAATAACAGAAGATAAAATAGCGCTCACAGGAGTAACGGGACATAAGATATGTACAATTGGAAAATTTAAGGCGACAATAACTCTGGAAGAGCGCCGTATCAAGCACACTATGTACGTTGTTAAGGATGACTTTCCGATAGAATATGACGGAATACTAGGCACTAACGATTACTAATAATGGAAATAAATATATTTTAACGTTCCAAGATAATCTAACAAAATTTAGTAAAGCAATTCCGATACCGAATCAAGAAGCCGCGACAATTGCAAAAGAATTTGCGACGAAAATAATTTTCGAACACGGTATCCCAGAAAAAATATTAACGGATCAAGGAACAAATTTTTTAAGTGAAATATTTAAAAACACTTGCAAACTATTAAAAATCGAAAAGATTCAAACAACCGCGTATCATCCGGAAAGCAACGGAGCGCTAGAACGATCTCACCGGACTCTAGCCGAATATCTCCGACATTATATAAATGCCGATCAAACGGATTGGGACGAATGGATTCCCTACGCGATGTTTACGTATAATACGACACCGCACACGGCGACAGGGTTCACACCCTTCGAATTAATTTACGGGCATCAAGCAACATTACCGACGACATTGTCGTAACCGCCTAAGCCCACGTATACATACGATGATTACGCTCAAGAATTAAAAGAAAAACTACGCGCCTCACAGCAAGTTGCAAAGGAGCACATAAAGAATGAAAGAATAAAAACTAAAGAAAATTATGATAAAAAGACGAAAGAAATCAAACTCAAGGTAGGAGAAAAAGTCCTCTTGTACGACGAAACAGTTCGCCGAGGACGATCAAAGAAATTGGACTCCCTATGGACCGGACCTTATACGATAATCGAAAAAAATTCGGAAGTGAACTACACAATAAAAAGGGGAAGGAAAACCATACGCGTCCACATAAATCGATTAAAACCATTTATCGAAAATAAAAAAAGTAGGAGAAAGAAGAAAAAGAAACAGAAAAATGCGCGAATAAAATAAAAAATAGAATAAATAATAAGAGAAACAGAAATAAAAAATTCCTACCTTCTGGACCGGACTCTACACGATAATCGAAAAAAATTCGGAAGTGAACTACACAATAAAAAGGGGAAGAAAAACCATACGCGTCCACATAAATCGATTGAAACCATTTTCGAAACCATATCGAAAATTAAAGAGTAAGAAAAAGAAGAAAGAGAAAGAAAAATGCACGAACAGGATAAAAAATAGAATAAATAATAAGAGAAATGAAAAAAAAATCCTACCTTAACGTCCACGTCCAGCACCGCGACCAGGTTCCACTCCCGCATAGTCTGAAGAAGGGCACGACCACGACCCACAGGACGAGGCTCAGGGTTGAGATAGCGACCACGACCCACAAAACTAGGCGCCGGATCCCACCGAAATTCAAGTCCGCGACCCCGATTGATATGGGGCGGCGGCGCGTCCACAGGCACTTCCGGCACAAAATCAACGTCACGATCGACCACTAAATCCGAAAGACCCAGCAACTCGACCTCGCGAACAAGCGCGGGAGCCGAGATTTGGTCCCGAAAGGAACGGGTAAAATGGTCCGACACGTCTGACACCTCCACTAAGGGATACTGACCCCTAACAGAGTTTTGAGCAACACTGAAAAATAGCTCGTGACAGTTGGGAGCCATAACACCCGAAAAAACTCAAAGAACCGTTCGCACAACGCGACGAGACAACACGCAAGAAAAATTTTCGTACATGATTAAAAGTACGAGACGACGTCGGAAGACAGACTGAATAGAAGAGCGAATAAAAAGCCTGGAAAGGACTAGATAAAAGCAAATAGCCGCGTATGCATCCAGAGAAAAAGAGAATGCACCGCAAATGATTCTAAGAAAATATTATAATATAATACAAAGCTTTCTATTACAGGAGTCTTATTGCACGGAGCACCTGTAAGGAAACCGAACCTGATACCCAAGTCGAAATAAAAGAATTTAAATATGAACCGGGTATCTACTTCGAAAAAATGGGCAAGATAAACCAAATCGAGTCCACATGGAAGATGGTGATAAAAATAGACATCGCCGCAATGGACCATCGACATGAACAATTGAGAAACTATATGGCACAAACGAGAGCTCTATGCTACGATAAACCATTGCAAATAAAAATGAAAGAAACCTGCCACAACCTGCTACAAATAGCAGAAAAAGACAGAGAACAAGCAGAAAAATTGCTAAAACGCCTAAAATTTGCGTACCAAGCACCCAAGAAGACAAGACGAGGGCTAATCGACGGTCTAGGAACGATAGCCAAAACACTCTTCGGCACAATGGACGCAGACGACGAAAAAATTATAAAGGAGCAATTAAATCTCATGCAAAGAAATCAGCAAACGCTGCAGCACGCGATGAAAAATCAGATTAAAATATTAAACGCAACAATTGCGCATGTTGATAATGTTGAAAAAGTTCTGCAAGAAAATGAAGAACAATTCTTAAATATAACAGAGAAGATGCGACAAGCCTGGATACAAACAGAAGTCGGATATGGACAACGAGAAGATCTCGACGAACACTTCATAATATTAAATGCCATAATAAAAGATCTATCGAACGATCTTATGGACATTATCGCGCATCTGACGAACGCGAAAAAAGAGATAATCGACATAAGATTATTACCCATCGAAAGCATTCTAGATAACATGAAGGAAACAGCGTCACAAGGGGGGTCGGAGAAGCCACGGAGCTCGAGCTGGGCGAGAGGGGGGAGGGTAGGGGGGTGATGAAATCGGGTCGAGAGATCGCGTTATCGCGACAGATGCGCTAAGGACGCGAGACGCGGTCTACGCTTTATCTCCGATCTTGGGAGTCGCGATGACCCGTGACACGTAAGTACGATAAATCGAAGACGACGATACGAGAGAATATCGCGGGCGGCGAACTTCGGCGCGATGCGAGAAGCGCTTGTCATCGTTGAGCGGATCGACTCGTAGCGGTCGTCGCTTTATCCCTGACCCGAGGACCCGGGGAGTCGCAATGAACCGTGACATGTAAATACGCAAAATTGAAAACGATTAGATGATAAAATATCGCGGGCGAACCTCGGCGCGATAAGAGACTCGTCGCGCGTTCCGCGCGGATCTAGAAATAGATATTTTCTCTCGCGCGATACGAGACACGCTTGTCATCGTTGTGCCTACCGATCGATTTTTCCGATCGACGCGTCGCGGTCGTCGCTTTATCTCTGACCCGAGAACCCGGGGAGTCGCGATGAACCGTGACACGTAAATACGCAAAATTGAAAACGATTAGATGATAAAATATCGCGGGCGAACCTCGGCGCGATACGAGACTCGTCGCGCGTACCGCGTGGATCTAGAAATAGATCGGTGGATAGGTCGACGTCGAGGTTATCGCTCGAATAGACGGAGGTCGAAGAAAGAGAGGTTTTCGAAGGAGAGCGTTTTTATTTGTAACAGTACAGAGATACAAAGGCGTGCTTTATAATATAATATTAATAGATGTGCTGTATGGAGGGATGCGATGTTTTAATATATTAGGAGATGCGGGCGTCGTTTTATCTCTATTCGATATCCGGAGCGCGGGGACCGGGAGTTTGCGATTTGTCATCTTTGCTACTATAAAAGGATCGCGACGATTATAAAATATTAGTTTATTCTAAAATATTTTCGAAGCGACGTACGCAATGAAGCATACACCGAATACTTTAACGACACTAACCAGAAGAGTAGTGAATAGTTGTATTAACAATATCGGAGATATACGGGTATTAGAAATACCAAATTGTTTAAAGAACAAATTGCGCGAATATTACATAAAGGATTGTTTATACTGTATAGAAAAAATCGATTTTTCCGAAGAACTCGTTCGAGAAGCGAGCGTCGCGTCATTCGACGAACCCTTCGCGGACGTTGGAGCAGACCGCTATTTACTTTACCGCAATTGGAAGTGGCGATACGGTGTTCCCAAATTTTCGTGGGAGGTTAATCACGTTGTGCATTGCTTCTACAAGTTTGGTTGCGAATTCGATAACGGATACTATCACGAGGAAGAAGAGAGATATTGCAGGGATTGCGCGCGTGAACCGAGTTTTGCGAGAAGTATATCGACGCACGTAAAAAAAAGGTGCACAGCCAGATAGTGCGCGCGTGCGATCTCATCGACGAAATTTTTAAGGCATCGAATCATTGGTGCAGTGGGTGCGATACGACAGCCTTATTTTACATCGAGGAGTACGACGAGGAAGATACATGGCTTAATAGTAAAAAATCTTGGCGGCCATTGAAGAATTAGTAAAAGATCAAGAAACGATGGAAGAGCGCGATCTTCTCGAGAGCGCGCGAAACGTCGCGACGGCGGAAGCGCATATCGCGTGGGCGCGACGATGCGACGAGCGTCTCGAATCTCTACGGGAGAGATGTCGAGGCAAGCGCCGGGGAAGATCCACCGGAACCATCAATTCTCTGGTGGCTCGAATCGTTCGATTGACAGGCGCGAGAGACGATCTGCGTCGACGTTTCGAGCGCGTGGGCGGCGGCGTCGAGAGACGCGAGGGATTTTCGTGGTTCGAGATCGAGACGGCTTTCGCTAGACGCGTGTTAACCGGCGCGATTATTAATTTCGATTACATCGAACCTCTGCGATTTCTCGAGGATGCCGGGGACACCGTGCTCGATCGAGTACGCGATGTTATGGGCAGGTACAACAGCGTTAAGGTTAATACCGCTTTCAACGGCGAGTTCGTCTCGGGCGACAAGATCGCCGTTAAGACCGTCGCCACGAAGAATCATCCGCTTCTACCTACGTCCGATCTGCGAGAGTGGTACGGGAGGCGCGTGGTCGAAGATATTCTAGCTTCGCTGGAGGAGTTTCAGGAGCGCAATAGCGGATGGACGTTATCGCGGATACTAAATCTAATGGTGAACGTAAATAGGTATAAGCCTATGCGCGCCGGATGTTACGTCGAGATACCGCGAGAGATCAAGTTGAAAAGAGCGGTGATTAATGTACGATCTACGGATAACGCGTGTTTCGCGTGAGCGGTAGTCGCCGCTCTATATCCGGTCGAAAGACACGCGGAAAGAAGCTCGCGGTATCCTCACTACTCAACGGTGTTGAATTTGGAGGGCATTGAGTTTCCCATGAGTTTGAACGGAATCACCAGGTTCGAGCGTTTTAACGATATATCTATCAATGTGTATACCGTTCTGGATAAGAAGAACAAGAAAGGCGGCCGCGGTATCGCTCCTCTGCGTCTCACCAACGACAAGAAGGAAAGACACGTCAATCTGTTGTATCTGAGCGATACGACGCGACGAGACAACGCGGCGCACTTCGCGTGTATCGGGGATCTGTCCCGTCTCGTCGGCTCGCAATTGAGCGCTCGGCAACATAAAGCGCACATATGCGATAGGTAAGCATGAAACTAATAAGAAAGAAGAAATATATTACATATTTTAAATATTGTACGCGATGTAAAAATAAGTGTTATGTTGTAGATGCATGCATTATTTTCGGACGAGCGAAAATTTATCGGCTCACAGCGCGGACTACGGAAGAATGAACGAGTGCGCGATCGTTCTTCCTACCAAAGACGACAAGTGGTTAAATTTTCGCAACCATAATAGAAAGGAGCGACTTCCGTTCGTGGTGTACGCCGATCTGGAATGCGCGCTAGAGAAGAAGGGGGAGAAGAGAACATCGAACACGTCCATCGTTCAACATCATAAGATCTATAGCGCGGGATATTACGCGCGATGCGCGTTCGACGACGCTTAATCGGTGTACAGAGCTTATCGCGGTGAGAATTGCGTATCGTGGTTCGTTCGGGAACTGTACGATCTGGCAATTAGCGCGAGGAATATTCTCGACGCCTATGTGCCTATGACGGATCTTACGCCGGATGAATGGGAGAGATTCAAGAACGCGACGCATTGTCACGTGTGCGAGAGACCGTTCGAACCGGAAGATACTCACGTACGCGATCACAGTCATCTGACCGGACGATACAGAGGTCCCGCGCATTCGAATTGTAATCTAAATTATAACGAAGCGTACGTCATTCCTATATTCTTTCACAATTTATCGGGCTACGACGCGCATTTCATTATCAGAGATGTGGCTAACGCTTTTCCCGGTAGCGTCGAATTGTTACCGACGAAAGAAACGTACATCTCCTTCACGAAGAACATCGAACACGC
The DNA here is from genome assembly GCF_003651465.1 of Formica exsecta. Taxonomy (NCBI): domain Eukaryota; kingdom Metazoa; phylum Arthropoda; class Insecta; order Hymenoptera; family Formicidae; genus Formica; species Formica exsecta. The sequence continues at coordinate 70,054 of NW_021848653.1, forward strand.
ATCGAACAAGGGACGGTTCGGAAGACGCGTGAAATTGCGTTTCGTGGATTCCTTCAAGTTTCTAAGCGCGAGTCTCGAAAAATTAGCGTCGTATCTCGACAAGAGCGAGCTGATGATCACGCGTTCTGAATTTTCCGATCTCGATGACGCCGATTTCGAGCTCCTTACGCGAAAAGGTGTATTTCCGTACGAATACGTCGACAGCGTTGATAAGTTGCTGGCTGTCTTATCTTGCGTTCTCTCGCGTCGTAGTCGACGGAGGAACCCCGTCACAGCGCACGTAATTTTACAAAGATTCGATAGCTGGGCGTAATCTTTCTCTCTTCGCGTCGTAGCCGTGTTTCTTCAGAGGTATACCGAATTTGCTCACGGACATCGCGTCGATATCGCGCGCATCTCGTGTACAACTGCGGCGACCGTCGACGCGACGATTAGATTTATACGATAGCGCCTGTTTCGCGAAGCTCATCGATTATCGATAGAATCTCGTTGTCGTGAGCATTGTTACCAGCTTGACGCGAAGCATCGAGTAATTGCAGGCGATCCACTAATTCATTTGGATCGTCCCAGTGAATTCGCCCATGACTCGCATGGTTGATGGCATGCGACCCGCGCCCGCCTTTTTCGCGCTGTCATTGTGGATAAGCGGAGCGTGACGTTTTTATATTTATATCCCTTATTTTCTAAAACAGCTTTACTAGCGTCATGGTTGCGTCTGTGAGCGTTTGTCGTTAACAATATACTCTTATATGTTAGTTTATCGGTTTCGGTATATATAAGATCGTCGGGAAGTCTCTTGAAGATTAATTCGTACAAACCGGGAGTACCGATATATCTGATTCCGTCTATGAGTATAGAATCATCAGCGTCTACGTCGAATCGCTTGTCGCCGAGCATCGCGCCGTCCTCGCCGATGTACACCCCGTAGACGTGATCGATCTTGTCTGATTTTTCCCCACCGAGAAGAGCACCAACGTACTCGCGTCCCAACGGTCCTAGCTGACCGTGCAGCATATTGCGACCTTGAGGAGTTCGCAGAGTTCGTCTAATAGATGTTTCGAGCGTCGAGGGCGATTCAAGATTCTCGGTTTCGAACACCTCCTCCCTACCTCGCGTAAATGAATCTCTCTCAACCACTTTGCGGTGTTCGTCGAGAGACGCGTCTAACGGAGTAGAGACAACGTCCAATCGTCGTCGCGCTCGTAGTCGTTTCACTTTAGGCTTTTCCCGCGCAGGGGTCAGCTCTTCCTCCTCCCATTTTCTCTTGATACTCGTCATCGTAGGCGCGATGTCGATGGTGTCTCGTTTAATCGTCTCGCGTTTGATCTCGTCTAGCTCGCCGCGTTCGGCGATGCGCCGCAACGGTTCTACGATCGGCTTAAAACGGTTCTCCATAGCGATCTCATTCTCCATTTTGCCAGTCTTCAATGCTCTGTGTTTTCTACGAATAGACGCTCGCGTCCGAACGATCTCTCTCGCCGTCTTCTCTCGTTCGCCGATGTCCGTCGTCGTAGTCATCATGATTAACGATTCTTCTCGCTCGGGCACGGAACGATCGATGTGTTCAACGTATCCGCGACGACTGATCACTCTACGGTACGGCGAAGTCGTTAAATCCTCGTCTGTATCTACCGTTACGGAGCGCGCTATCTTTATCTATCACTAGGAAACCGTACTTGCGCTGCCAACACGCGCGACACAGAGCGTGAAAATTCTCGTACGACATGTCGGTATTCACGTGATCGTTGTACACGTGTCGCAAATTAGTACCGTCCTGTTTAAAGAGAATTAGCAGATTCGCGTTATCTCGTATTAAATGTTTCGGTATTTTAGCATACGTTTGGCACAGATAGAAACAATCGACGTTCGAGTGTCGACCCATAGCGAAGTATTCTCTGACGGTATCCTGTTTGTCGCATGCTACATCGTCGAACACGATTATCGAATTCGGAAGCGCCTCGCTAGGTGGAATTACGTCAGAGTTGTTGGAAAATGTAAAATAACCAATATCTTCCATTGGTGTCAAAAGATTTTCCAAATATTGATACTTAGGCTGTTGCAACGACTTCGAGTAGACGTAAACGTTCTCGAAGCGTATGCCGTGCGGGCTCATATCGCACTGCTAGACAGCAACGATATTCTCGACTTATCCATCGAGCAGTTGCGGTTTATCCCGAAGATACTTTTGCTAAAGCACTTCGGTTGCTACGTGGAAGAATTGTGGGAAAAATTGCCCGAACATATAAGAGCGGACTCGGAAGTGCAGCGCTACCGCCGATGCCTGAAACATTACAATCGTCCCTGGCAACGAACGCACATCGACGGCCCGGCACCGCTCGTTAAAGATTGCGGCGAATGCAATTCGCGAAGCGGCGGAACGGTGTGACCGGCGATATCGGCGGCACTGGTTTATTAAACAGAGCGATAAACGCGCTTCCTTTCGAATTGCACATACCCGGCTATCAATTCTGCGGACCGGGCACCCATCTCGCGAAACGACTCGCGCGAGGTGATCGAGGTATTAATCCGCTAGACGCGGCCTGTCGCGAGCAGGTGTGACCGGTGATATCTGCGGCACTGGTTTATTAAATAAAGCGATAAACGCTCTTTTTTTCGAATTGCACATACCTATCAATTTTGCGGACCGGGCACCCATCTCGCGAAACGACTCGCGCGAGGTGATCGAGGTATTAATCCGCTACAGCACAACGTCGCGTACTCGCGAAACGACGATCTCGCTAATCGACGCGTCGCCGATCGGGCGCTCGCCGATAAAGCGCGCGAGCGCGTCGCGGCGAGAGACTCGACTTTCGACGAGAGAGCCGCCGCGACGGCCGTATGGGTGGCCATGAAAGCGAAAACAAAACTTAGAATGGGTATGGCTGCGAAAACCAAGAGAAAGAAGAGCAAGAGGAAAGTATCGACCTCTACAAGGAAACGGACGCTTCTCGTAGCAAAACGCGGTGGTTTTTTGCCCCTACTACCGTTATTGGGAGCTCTTGGTTCTTTGGCTGGAGGAGCAGCGGGAATCGTAAAGACTGTGAACGATCGCAAAGCCGCGCGACGACAGTTGGAGGAGCTGCAGCGCCAAGATCGCGATGGAAGGTCGCGGTTTGTATCTCGCGCCATACAAACGTGGAAGCGGCGCATATACGGCAAGGAGGAAAGGGAGAAGGAGAGGGAGAACTAAAAAAAACTTCGTGGAAACAAACGCTAGGGATTCTCCCGTCCGCCGGCGTAACGACGAACGAACAGTTGAATCGCGCGGCGATACTCTCGCGCGTGCCTCACTTCAGAGGCGTGTTTATGCGCGACGCGCTTCCGTCGCGAGTGCGTCATAGAGAGAGCAGTATTGTAAATTTGGACGACACATCGGGGCCTGGTACTCATTGGGTGGCGTACGCGAAAAAAGACGACGACGCAATCTACTACGACGGTTTCGGCGATCTTCGTCCACCGCGCGAACTTGAGCGTTATCTCGGGCGCGATACGAATATCCAGTACAATCGTCGTTTTCAGCAGACGCGCGATCAGAGCATATGCGGGCAATTGTGTCTGCGATTTCTTCGAAGTATTGATTGGAAAAATTTTCAACTATAACATCGATCGTTGTTCGTCGGTCGAGCGCAGTCGTCCGCGATTCGTTCGCTCTCATCGATCATGTCGCTGACTCTCACGCTATCCGGACGAAGCAGCGTTCTCGCGGCGAGCTACTTTCCGCCCTTGGATCTCAGCGATGGTGATTACGAACTAGGTCTTACTAATCTTGAAACTTACAACACGATACCGAATGTAAATTCTACAAATAATAAATTTTACTTCGATGATAACGACGATATTATCGCGATTCCCGTTGGATCTTACGAGTTAAGCGCCATAAGCGCGTACTTGAGAGCCGCGATTCATCGCAAACGACGAGCGAATGTCGCGCGAGAAGCGGAGCGAAAGAAGGGGAACGAAGAACGAAGGACACGCGACGATGATGACGACGATTATACATACGATATCGATGACTATTACGAGGACAATGAATACGAGGGTAAAGGCGAACGTTCCATAATCCTTCGCGGTAACGATAACACCATGAGAAGCGAGATCAAGTGCGCGTATCGAGTTAATTTTACCAAACCCGATAACATCGGTTCGCTATTGGGTTTTTCATCGTCTCGTATACTACAACCGAATAAATGGTACTCGTCCGACAAACCGGTAAATATTATGGCCGTTAATAAAAAAAACTTCGTGGAAACAAACGCTAGGGATTCTCCCGTCCGCCGGCGTAACGACGAACGAACAGTTGAATCGCGCGGCGATACTCTCGCGCGTGCCTCACTTCAGAGGCGTGTTTATGCGCGACGCGCTTCCATCGCGGGTGCGTCGTAGAGAGAACGGTATTGTAAATTTGGACGACACATCGGGGCCTGGTACTCATTGGGTGGCTTACGCGAAAATAGATGACGACGCAATCTACTACGATGGTTTCGGCGATCTTTGTCCTTCGCGCGAACTTGAGCGTTATCTCGGACGCGATACGAATATCCAGTACAATCTACGAGTATCCGCTTCTGCAAAGCACGACCAAACACTCGTGGGCGGTCAAAGCGGCGACGCAGCTCGAGAAACCGCGATACGTCTTCGCGGTACAGTCAGGAAGGAAGAATGTTCTATCTCAGGAGATTTCTCAATTCGACGATTGTAAACTAAGCAACGTCAAGCTATATCTTAATTCTGATTTTTATCCCTATGACGATATGAATCTGGATTTCGAAAAGCATAAAGTTGCCGTGCTGTACGATATGTACTCGAAATTTCGGAGAACGTACTACGGATGCGATAACGATGAGACGCTCTTAAATCTAAACAAATTTATAACCCACGGTCCATTCGTGGTCATCGACTGTTCTCGACAGAACGAATCGATCAAGAGCGCCACTGTGGACGTTCGCGTAGAATTCGACTGTAAAGAGAACGTTCCCTCTAATACCACAGCCTACTGTCTCATTATTCATGATCGAGTGGTGGAATACAATCCGCTTACCAACGTTGTACGCAGAATCGTATAGAGCAATACAGCGATATTTGAAAGACATAGGAGGGGATAAAGCTTTTAAAAAGAAAAGATAGATAAGCGAACATTCCAACTTCGACTAACGACGACGATAGATGTGCCGATTTTCGTCAATCTACAAGACTTTATTGTTAACGAGTGATTCGTCGCGAAAGAAGTAGCCGTGCTAAGAAATGGCGTGGAATTGACACATCACATCTTCCGCGCCCCGATATCGTGGAATCTGCTGACGAAGGCGGAGAAGTCGCAAGCGAGTTGGCTAATTTTGAATCATCATCAGCTAAATTGGACCGATGGACACGTAAATTATGAATTTATGAAAAAACTCGTTCGGGACGCCATGTGCCGCGAATCAAATCGAGGTTCGACGGTGCGAGTCTACGTCAAAGGTTATGAGAAGAAAAAGTGGCTAGCAGAAATTCTGGGAAACGTCGCCGAGGATCGCGACGTCGCTATCGAGACCATCGACGCCGATTACGAGGACATCAGGCGCTTGGAGACTCTGAACTTCGCGCGAACATTTCGGTGTGGATATCACGCGAAGAACTGCGCGTTGGAGAACGTGCAGAAATTACATAACTGGTGGTCGGAGCGACGCGATCGTTTGCGCAATATACAAGATTAATTCTGTAAATTATTATATAATGATATTATATACTTCTATTATACGTATATTATATCATACCTACTTATATTATATCTATACCTACTTATATTATATATTATTAATATTTTTTATATGTATATGTCATTTAATTATATATTTTTATCTATTACGGATGTATGTATCACACTTATACCCCATATACGTTAAATATACATACTACACGAATGAGTTCTGTCTTCCTTTTATAGCGTATCCCTCCTATCGCGTCTTCGTTTTTATCGCGATAGTTATACCGAACGCGACATTTCTCCTACTCTAATACGTTAATCGAGACAACGTTTATCCCCTTTTGCTCTCCATAAAGTATCCAGCAGTCCGTGAACAAAGTGCGCGTGAAAGAAATCGACGATGTGGACGATTACTTTAAATAAACACACATTTCGCGTGGTCTTTCCAAAACCGGTACGTAGCGTTTTATAGTATACATTTTATAAAAAATCGTGTGATATTATTTACATATATTTCGCATAATACTTTTTTCATAATAGTTTTTTACATAATATTTATAGACCAAATATGCAATGTTCGAGGGCGATATTCGTATAGACGGATTCGTAAACATCGAGCACCGGCGCTGGATACGATAGGTGCGACGGAACGCGCGAGAGAATCTCGCCGACTTATGGAGAGACAGCGCGTGTGTTCGCGAATACGACGCCGCCAA
>NW_021848653.1:77385-82110 GCF_003651465.1 Formica exsecta
GGAAGGAAGAATGTTCTATCTCAGGAGATTTCTCAATTCGACGATTGTAAACTGACCAACGTCAAGCTATATCTTAATTCCGATTTTTATCCCTATGACGATATGAATCTGGATTTCGAAAAGCATAAAGTTGCCGTGCTGTACGATATGTACTCGAAATTTCGGAGAACGTACTACGGATGCGATAACGATGAGACGCTCTTAAATCTAAACAAATTTCTAACCCACGGTCCGCTCGTGGTCATCGACTGTTCTCGACAGAACGAATCGATCAAGAGCGCCACTGTGGACGTTCGCGTAGAATTCGACTGTAAAGAGAACGTTCCCTCTAATACCACAACCTACTGTCATTATTCATGATCGAGTGGTGGAATACAATCCGCTTACCAACGTTGTACGCAGAATCGTATAGAGCAATACAGCGATATTTGAAAGACATAGGAGGGGATAAAGCGTTTAAAAAGAAAGGACAGATAAGCGAACATTCCAACTTCGACTAACGACGGCGATGGACTTTCGTCGATCTGCAAGGCTTTATTGTTAACGAGAGATTCGTCGCGAAAGAAGTAGCCGTGCTAAGAAATGGCGTGGAATTGACACATCACATCTTCCGCGCCCCGATATCGTGGAATCTGCTGACGAAGGCGGAGAAGTCGCAAGCGAGTTGGCTAACTTTGAATCATCATCAGCTAAATTGGACCGATGGACACGTAAATTATGAATTTATGAAAAAACTCGTTCGGGACGACATGTGCCGCGAATCAAATCGAAGTTCGACGGTGCGAGTCTACGTCAAAGGTTATGAAAAGAAAAAGTAGCTAGCAGAAATTCTGGGGAACGTCGCCGAGGATCTCGACGTCGCTATCGAGACCATCGACGCCGATTACGAGGACATCGGGCGCTTGGAGACTCTGAACTTCGCACGAACGTTACGCTGTTGATATCACGCAAAGAACTGCGCGTTGGAGAACGTGCAGAAATTACATAACTGGTGGTCGGAGCGACGCGATCGTTTGCGCAATATACAAGATTAATTCTATAAATTATTATATAATGATATTATATACTTCTATTATACTTATATTATATCATACCTACTTATATTATATCTATACCTACTTATATTATATATTATTAATATTTTTTATATGTATATGTCATTTAATTATATATTTTTATATATTACGGATGTATTTATCACACTTATACCCCATATACGTTAAATATACACACTATACGAATGAGTTCTGTCTTTCTTTTATAATGTATCCCTCCTATCGCGTCTTCGTTTTTATCGCGATAGTCATACCGAACGCGACATTTCTCCTACTCTAATACGTTAATCGAGACAACGTTTATCCCCTTTTGCTCTCCATAAAGTATTCAGCAGTCCGCGAACAAAGTGCGCGTGAAAGAAATCAACGATGTGGACGATTACTTCAAATAAACACACATTTCGCGTGTTCTTTCCAAAACCGGTACGTAGCGTTTCATAGTATACATTTTATAAAAAATCGTGATTTTATTTACATATACTTCGCATAATACTTTTTCATACTAGTTTTTTTACATAATATTTATAGACCAAATATGCAATGTTTGTGGGCAATATTCGTATAAACGGATTTGTAAAACATCGAGCACCGACGCTGGATACGATGGGTGCGACGGAACGCGCGAGAGAATCTCCGACTTATGGAGAGACAGCGCGTGTGTTCGCAAATACGACGCCGCCAACGGAGGAACGCGTCGAGGAATTTTCTGCTTGAGAAAATTGTTCGATCTCGAGCCATACGACGGATACGAAGAGCAGACGAGACGAGACCTCGCGAACTTACGGGAAGACGCCGCGCGGGCTCGCGAATGCGACGTCAACGACGAAGGAACGAACCGGAACATTTCGAGCAACATGGAACGGCTGGAAGCGGATAGCGAAACGGGCGAACCGATACACGCGATCGCTCGAGAGGAATAGCGCGAAACGGGGGAACCGATACACGCGATCGCGAGAGAAGGATAACGCGAGGCGCGTACGATAAGAAAGAATAGTGCGAGATACAGCTCGACAGTATAGTGAAAAAGTGTAACGTTCGCTAAGGTGATAAATACAAATTACTAATATTTAATATATTTGTATTTATTAAGTAAATATAAGTATGTACATATGTGTATACAATATGTATATAGATATGTGTATAACTATATGTATAACCATATGTATTTATATGTATCTACATATATAAGTATAGATATGTAATTGGGCTTTGGTGTATCACCCCACGAGCTTCGGTTCGCAAATCGGTTGCCATCATTGACACTGCCGCGGCCTTTCTCTCTATCTCATCGGCTGCTACCGTGACATAATCAGCCACGTCAATAATTTTATTAATCACATCCATCGCTCGTGTTTCAACAATACTTTGTTCTGCGAAACGATCTCGCGCTTCTTTTATGAGCGGTTAATACGCATTTCGCTCGCATGGAAACCTTTTCGGGGCGACCCCGCGTTCCTTCTATAAACAGACGGCGATATGATTTTGTCGATCGCAACATTTTCTCCGTTTCTCGGAGCGATCTCTGGCTCCTTTTATAAACAGATGGCGATATGATTTTTTCGATCGCAGCATTTTCTTCGTGTTTCCTCGAACGAATTATCGAGAATCGCGCTTTCATCGAATGAGTCATCGATATATCGCGCATAAACAAAATAAAAAGCGACCGAAGAGACGCTTTCTCGACGAACCATCGAGTATTGCGCGTCGCATAAATCATCGGTTCATCTGGAATAAACATATGAAAATAGAAAGCGATAAAGACGCTTTTTTGGAAAGAACCGCGCTTTTCCTCTAACCTAACCTCTTTTTTTTTACATGGAGAAATCTTCATAGATACCCCCGGCTCCGGGGGGGGGGAGCCGGGGGTTATGCCGGATTCTTATCGGCTGAAACCCCATGGTGACCTTCCTTAGCAGTTAGGACGGGCGCCTGGTAACGCGTTAGCATGACTACCAGTCGTCCGCCCCTGCAACACCCGGCATTCCGGGCTCTATCCCGGGCGTCTGAAGGATCCCCAGAGATTCTGCCACGAGGGAGTCAGAAGGACTCCCCCCTAGTTCATCCCTGGGAGGATCTGAAGAATCCTCCCAAAAAAGGAATAGTACCTAGGGGGCAAGGCGGGGTCACAGCCGCCTTGCTCCCTCCAGCTCGGAAGATTTGCGTGCAATGGCTGCCATGGACCCCCGTCCACTTTGGCCTGCAAATCCTCCGGCGGTTAAAACCGCCTCCTTCCGGGGGTGGTATCCGAGGGGATGGACCAACTAAGTCACGTCCATCCCCTCGTCCGCCACCTTCATTCCTTTCCCCCCTTTTCGGGGTGGTTCCCGTGAAACGGGGGTACCACTTCTGTCCGGTGGGGCCCCTGAAGCGGGCACCCCGGGTTTGGCTTTATTAGCCCACCGCCTCCTCCTGGAGGGAGGGGGGCACACCCTTTTCCCCCTATCCGATGCTCAGACGGGTGACCAGCCTCCGCACAAAGCGGACACCGGGGCCCGGCCGAGCACCGGGCAGCTATGTGGTCTGGGCCTCCACACCTATATCAGAGGCCAGACCTATCAGTCGCCGCGGTGCATGCCCGCCTCAGATGCCCGAACTCCAGGCAGCGAAAACATTGCAGTGGGCGGGCCCTCAGCAGCCCGACGGTAGTCGCCGAGGACCAGCCCACCTTCACCCTTCCCGTGGAGGCCGCCCTAATCGCGGCTGCCGCTGGACATCGCGCCCACACCGTGCCCATACCCCGCGGGGATCTACGTATCTCCCCCTCCTCTAACCTAACCTTTTTTTTGTAACGGAGGGGAAATGCCTTTACGCATACCCCGCCTCGATGGGATTCGATGCTTGGTTAAGTGGCACTACCCCCGACCTAAACAAATGGCCGGGGACTACCCACTAAAACCCCTTCGGGTGGCCTGTCTCGAGCGTTTCAGAGGGCCTCTCTGGAAACTGGCATATGCACTACATCAGAGAGGCCCTCCGCCCACGAGCTATGCCCTCTGGGGAAGGAGTTTATCCCTCCCCCAGTGTCCCTGTATGTTGTAGGGACATCAGCTCATATCAGCGAGAGGGGGACCACCGCCCCTCTCGCCTCCTACCCGGTGATGTGTCCCGGGGAGGGCGTGGCCGGGCCCAGGTACCCCACCTGGGCTCCGACCACCGGGCCCGGCCTCGGGTAAGACGTCCGCGACGAAATAGCGGACGTCCCCCGGGTTCGCCGGGGCCCTGCGCAATCGCAAGAGGAGTTCGATGGGGCCGGGTCCGATCGCGACCCAGTCCTCTCCTCCCGCGCGCGCCCCCCCCTTGTCTGGGGCGGGTCTCCGGAGTCGCCGCGGGCCAATGTGGCCCCGGTCCCCGTCAACCCACCCCAGGGGTTCCTTGGGGCGCGACGGCGTGTCGCGCCACTACGACCAGGGGTCGTGAGGGGCCCGCGGGTCCTGCCCATAAAGGGCTCTTCCCGCGTCTCCCCCCCGGTTCCCCCGGCCGTCCCATCTCGGTCACGAGCTCCCCGGCGTCCTCCGGGGAGTCGCTCCCGTTCCCTTTCGGCCTCCTCCTTCTGGAGCATTACCGCTACACAGAAGGAGGAGACCGCCCTCCAGGACTCCTGCTCTCGAGCATGACCGCTGCAATGCTCGAGAGCGAGAAGTCAGTCTCGCCAATTATGTGGCCGAGGGAA
>NW_021848653.1:83998-90295 GCF_003651465.1 Formica exsecta
TGGTTTGATTTCGGGGTTTTCCTTCCCCTAGGACGGTTGGCTCCACCACGCCTCACGAGTCCGTCCTACCCGGCTTTTTTCAAGAGGTGTGCTCCTCCTTTGGCTGGCTCTTAGATCCCTTCCACCTCCCGCACAAGGCGGGAGGCTTCAGGGGAGCCCTCTCACCACGTCAAGGTGGCCAGCCATCGAGAGGGAACCTAACCTAACCCTTTTTTTTTTGGTAACGGAGGGGAAATGCCTTTACGCATACCCCGCCTCGATGGGGTTCGAGGCGGGGTTATGTGGGACTACCCCCGACCTAAACAAACGGCCGGGGACTACCCACTAAAACCCCTCCGGGTGGCCTATCTCGGGCGTTTCAGAGGGCCTCTCTGGAAACTGGCATATGCACTACATCAGAGAGGCCCTCCGCCCACGAGCTATGCCCTCTGGGGAAGGAGTTTATCCCTCCCCCAGTGTCCCTGTATGTTGTAGGGACATCAGCTCATATCAGCGAGAGGGGGACCACCGCCCCTCTCGCCTCCTACCCGGTGATGTGTCCCGGGGAGGGCGTGGCCGGGCCCAGGTACCCCACCTGGGCTCCGACCACCGGGCCCGGCCTCGGGTAAGACGTCCGCGACGAAATAGCGGACGTCCCCCGGGTTCGCCGGAGCCCTGCGCAAACGCAGGAGGAGTTCGATGGTGCCGGGTCCGATCGCGACCTAGCCCTCTCCGCCCGCGCGAGCCCCCCCTTGTCTAAGGCGGGTCGCCGGAGGCGCCGCGGGCCAATGTGGCCCCGGTCCCCGTCAACCCACCCCGGGGGTTCCTTGGGGCGCGACGGCGTGTCGCGCCACTACGACCAGGGGTCGTGAGGGGCCCGCGGGTCCTGCCCATAAAGGGCTCTTCCCGCGTCTCCCCCCCGGTTCCCCCGGCCGTCCCATCTCGGTCACGAGCTCCCCGGCGTCCTCCGGGGAGTCGCTCCCGTTCTCTTTCGGCCTCCTTCTTCTGGAGCATTACCGCTTCACAGAAGGAGGAGACCGCCCTCCAGGACTCCTCGCCCTCGAGCATAGCCGCTACGATGCTCGAGAGCGAGAAGTCGATATCCCCTATTATATCGACGAGGGCACGGCGTTCGTTTGCCCACGCTGGGCACACCTCCAGCGTGTGCTGCGCCGTGTCCTCGTCCCCCCCCGCACAGTGGTGGCAGCGTGCGCTGTCCTCTTTACCGATGCGACACAGGTAAGAGCCGAAGCATCCGTGGCCCGTAAATACCTGCGTCGCACGGTAAGACATCTCGCCACCGGCCCGATCAGCCCATTTGACCAAATGGGGCCGGTTGTCCTCGACGACGCGCCTTCCCGAGGTATCTCGGGGATCGGAGAGGTGTTTGTCCCACCTCTCCAGGGCGCGTCGCTTGGCCTGGAGTCTCACGGCGGCCTTGACCCTTGGGGTCAACGCGACACCTAGCCCGCCGAGCTCCCGCGTACGCCTGTACACATGTGCGTACATGTCGGCGTAGAGCTCGACGGAAGTCGGCTCAGGCTAATTGCCACCGACTCCGCCCTGGGGTCAGGCGCTCAAAGTGCCCGCCAAAACTCGAAGCCGCGTCCAGGTAGAGACCGAGATATTTAAGTCGGTCTCCCACCCGAACGGAGATGTCACCTACCGTGACATGGGCCTCAGCGGGGGGAGCCCCATGCTCCCCCCTATGCATGAATAGCGCCTCGGTCTTGTGAGGCGCTACCTGCAGGCCAATGCGACGGATTGCGAGGACAGCGCACGCTACCCCGACGTTGGCGGTAGAGACCGCATCCCCCCAGCTCTTTCCCCCGGCCAACAGCAGAGTGTCGTCTGCATAGCAGACGACGCTGCAGCCGGAGGGGAGAGTAATACCCAGCACCCTATTGTACGCGAGGTTCCACAGAGTGGGGCCCAACACGGACCCCTGTGGAACCCCGCAGTACACGTCCCTTCTGCGCAGGAGTACCCTGTTGTCCGGGTACTCCAGCCACCTGTCCCGGAAATAGCTCCTCAAGACCTCCAACATGTAGGGGGGGAGACCAAAGGTGTTCGCGGCCTTCCCCACCATACTCCAGGGCAGGGTGTTGAAAGCGTTGCGGATGTCTAAGGACACCGCAAGCACCACCCTGCCCTCCTCCATAATGGACTCCGCGAGGGACCGGACGCGCAAAATCGCGTCTACGGTCGATCGCCCCCCGCGGAATCCATACTGGTCTCGGTGGAGTTCCATCTCTCCTCGGGACAGGTGTTGGACGAGGCGGTTCGCCAACACTCTCTCCAAGAGCTTTCCCGCCTCGTCCAACAGGCATATTGGCCTGTAGGCAGAAGGGACGCTGCCGGGTTTGCTCCCCTTCGGGATGAGGACCAATCTGGCCATCACCCATGCCGGGGGGAACACACCTTCCCTGAGGCAGCTGTTAAACAGCCGCCTCAGGCGCCCGGACAGTTGGGCCAAAGCCAGGACCCAGACCCGGCCGGGGATCCCGTCGGGGCCCGGGGCCTTATTGCCCCGGAGTCTCAACCGACGGATCACACCGGCCATCTCGTCCTCTGAAACCTCCAAGTCCTCTGACCACGGGATGACCGCCTCCTGGCGGCCACCCGCGTCGAAGGGGGGCCCTCGGATGGAAAGAGGGCCTCCAACACACCTTCGAGGACCTGGGGTTCCAGGGACTCCGTCACGGGGGGCGCCTAAAATCTGAGCTTGTTCATGACAAGCTTATATGGGCACCTCATGGGTCTGCGTCCAGGGAGCGCAGGAGGTCATCCCACGTTCGGGCCTTGGCCCGCCTGATCGTAGCGCTGAGGGCGTTCCTAGCGGCACGGAACCCCTCATACGCCTCCGCCGTCCTCTCGGCGGTGAGCGACGCCGAGCCCGGGTGAAGCGGCGACTGGCCGCGACGGAGAGTCGCCTGTGTTCGGCAATCTCCTCGCACCACCAGTACGCCGCCCTTCGCGGGCGGGGGCTGGTTCGGGGCATTGCGAAGTCGCATGCGTCGCGCAACGCGCCCCGAAACCAGTTCACCTCTTCGATAATCCCCCGCCCTTTCCCCCGGGACACAGCCAGTCCGCCGCGAGGACGGCTGCTATCAGCCTGTCCGGGCTCAGTTTTTTTGAGGGCCCATCTCCTTGGCCGGGCATCTCCCCGGTCTTGGGAGCGGCCGAGCACCCCGTGGCGGGCAGCGTTAAGGACCACCTCTATATAGAGGTGGTCAGAGAGCGTTTCACACTCCGCTACCCGCCAACTAATAATCATTCATGCGGCGGAGGAGGTGGCCCACGTCAAATCCGGGACCGACTCCCCCTGCCACCGCACTAGGGTGCTCCTCGACCCCGTGTTTATAAGACACAGGCCGAGTGCCGCCGCCCAATCCTGCAGGGCCTCGCCCCTGGCGTCCGTGAACCGGGAACCCCAACGCGTCGATTTTGCGTTGAAGTCCCCGGCCACCGATCCCCAATCCGAAACCACGCTCAGCCAGGCCGTGCAGGAAGAGGTCCTGCGCCCGGCGAGCATGGTTCAGATTGGCCTGCAGTATGCCCAGGGGCATTTATTTATTTACCCCCGGGCTCCGCCATCATCACCTCCGCTAAAGAAGCGGGGGCTGTGGCGGCTACAGACCGGGCCCTCGGGGGCCTTTTTTCTTTAGGGGCCTCTGTCGAGGTCCCACTATCCTCCGCCCCGCGCTTGCGGGTGTCGGAGGATGCCGCGGTAATCTCGGCCAGCTTAACTGGCCGAGGTGTTTTCGCGGTACTCACCGCCGGGAGAACCTCCCGTCATTTGTCCGGCCGCCTTTTAGGGGAGGTGCACTTGGCACTACCCACCCTATAGTCGGCCGGACGACCTAACCCCGCGCAGACCGGGCACCTCACCTTTTCGGTGCAGTTACGCGCCAGGTGGGTTTAACACCGGCAAACACTCGGCGGAGGTCGGCGTAGACGGCATCGGCTCTCTGTGTCGCCGTTGGTCCGTTTTTCTCGCCCGACCCCGAGAGCTCTACAACCATGGCTCCCGTAGCAGCCTCGCGAACCCGGAGGGAGTCTATTCCCAACTTTGGGAGGTCGATCTCCCTCCGGGCCTTTATCAGGTTATCCTGATAAGCCCCGTCGGCGCAGGTTATCGTAACCGCCGCCGATCGGGGCACTCTGCGTCTTGAGGCGTCTCCTCCGGGACGCCTCTTAGGCTGTTGCCGCTGCTGCCCTCCCCCAGCACGCTATGTGGATGGCATCGCTCTCGCGGCACCCTTCCCGGCCGGGGGTTGGGCCGCTTGTGCGGCCTTTGCCCTAGCCGTCCTCTCCCTCCGCCCCACGATCCTCGACCAGGATTCATCCTGGTCAGGGGCACGCGGGGGCGGGGGAGGGAGCCCCTGATTCCGTGCAGCCGGTCGAGGGTTGCTGGGAGGCGGCATCTTTCTCCGTCTTCCCGCTCCCGCCGGCACACCGGAGCAGGGGGTGGGGGAGGTGGGGGCCTTATGCCCCCTCTCCTCCCGCACCACGTCCCCCTTTCTTTTTCTTCCTCTTCTTCCCCTGCCCCGGCGCCGAGGCGCCGTCAGGGGGAGAGGTGGGAAGACCCCCTCAAGCGGGCGGCCGGCCGTCGAAACGGGCCGTTTGGGGGACCATGGGGTCCGCCCCGGCCTATTGCCGCCCGTAGGTCGACGAGGGCAGCGATTTGCTCAATATACCAGTTATACCAAGCCCGCTCGCCCTCGCCGACGACCCCCGGCGGGTAGCTCTCGGGGAGCGGCGCAGAGGTACCTGTCAAAAGGGGCCTCATCGCCGCGCTACCCCGGCCACCCGCCAACGTTAGGGACCAAAGTCCCTTCACCTCCCCCCTGAGGACGTTGGGGACCCCTGTCCCTCAACCCCCCCAGAGTACGTTGGGGACCCGAGTCCCGGACCTCCCTTTCCCAACGTTGGGGACCTCTGTCCCTTCCCCCCGGCCGAGCGTTTCACTCTCACTGGAACGTCCAGCATCTCCACCGACTTCACCCGAGGCACCCCCCCGCCTTTTGCGGGGGGATTTCTCGGGCGAGCCGGGGAGATCCAGCCGAAGGGAGGGCTTGGCGCGTCAGACCGCGTCCAGCTCCTCCTTGAGCTCGCGAACCTTCTTCTGGAGGTCCGCGTTGCGGTCTCCGAGGGGCTTCATGTCCCTACGAAGAGCCGCAAGCTCGCCTTCCCCTTCGCTTCGCTGAGCCCTCTCAGCCAAAGCGCTAGCCGCCACCCTCACCAGGGCAGCGGCCTCCCTCAGCTTCCGCTGAAGGGAGCCCTGCAGATTCCCGGAGCAGACGGCTATTCGGTCTATAGTCGCCGCCTGCTCCAGGCTGCGCGCCGCTATATCCGGGGTAGGGGCATGCTCCACCTCGTCGACACACAACGCCTTGTAGGCCCGAAGGCCCCTACTAGGCGGAGGGAGGGGAGTATCCTCCGATAAGGCCTTCTTGGCCCTCCGCTCCCTCTCCTTCTCCTTCTTGAGGGCGACCTCTTCCTCGCGCCTTTCGCGCAGGCCAACGAGCTCGCCCGTGGTAGGCGGTCTCCCTCTACCCCGCTTCTTGGGGAGGTCGTCGTCTCCCATGGGGTCACCCCCATCGGGAGACGCACACTCCTCGGTGTCCTCGCTAACTATCGAGGCTCTCGAGGAGGAAGCGGGGGTGGTGCGTTTACTGCACCTCCGCGACGAATCCTCCGCCTTCTCATCCGAGCGGGTGAGGCTCTTGCCTCGACCTGCTTCGTCCCGATTATATGGGTGCGCCCTCGCGGCCGAGACCGAACGCGAACGGAGCTTCGACTTCGCTGAAGCCGGGCGCGGTCGGTCGATCCTCCGCACGACCACCATCACCTCTTTATCTACGGCGATATCTCGCTCGCCAGGGGTGCTCGTCGGCAACACCCCTGGTGGCCCGTCGTGTGATGAAGACGGGGGGGGGGGACCGGGACTATATCCCTCCACGCCAGTCGCTGCGGGATCCGAAGCCCGCTGCGGCAGTGACCGTTTTATCTTTCGTCGTGCTCATCATGCAGTAAAGAAAGATGGTTTGATTTCGGTGTTTTCCTTCACCTAGGTCGGTTGGCTTCACTACGCCTGACGAGCCTGACCAGCCCGGGATTTTTTACTGAGGTTACCTACCTCGCCGCCCCACTCGATCCCCCGTCTTCACACGAGACACACACCCCACCCCCCTACCCGCGAAACCCCAATACCCATCCCAACCATCCCCAATACCCACACACATACCCATACGCCCCCCTCAAACCAACACAATCCCCCAGAAAAAACCCCAAAACCCCCATCCAAACCCCCCC
>NW_021848653.1:90379-91831 GCF_003651465.1 Formica exsecta
CCCATCCAAACCCCCCCCCAAAACCCCCCACAATATCCCAAACCATTCCACAACATTCACCCAAAATAAAGAAAAATAATACCCATTCCCACGACGATCGAGTAACTTGGTGCACTCTTAGACCCCTTCCAGGAATGGAAGAGGAGCCCCTCCACCACGACAAGGTGGTGCACCATCGGAGGGGGAGGGGCCTCTAACCTAACCTAACCTAACCTGACCTGACCTGACCTGACCTTATTCTCCCTACCCCAAATTTGCGCAATAGAGACAAAAATAGACGTTTCGTCGAACATTTCTTATTACGTCTGATATTTCTCGATCGATCGTTTCCCGCGTCCCTCTCGACTCGCGCGATGTCCACCGCGAAGAAGACGATGACTGTTCTCATCCTAGCGATAACGCTCGTCGCCGCGACGACCGCGAAGCCCGTCGACTCGGAGAAGAGAGAGGCGCTCCGCTTCCTCCGCGCGTACGGTTTTCTGAAGGACGATGGAGGATCGTTGTCGTCCGAAAACGCGACGTCTCTACGTCACGCGCTGTCGCTGTTTCAGGAATACTATCAATTATCAGGAAATGGTGCGTTAAACCCTGATACGCTTCGTCATATGCGCAAACCGCGATGCGGTCTCGCGGACATTCCCGGTCGTATAGCCCGATCGCGCGAAAATGGCCGAAAACACGTCTCACGTGGAACTTTCAAGTGGCTAGCGAAGAACTCGTAAGAACGGCCGAAGCGGCGCTCGCGTTATGGACGGTGAATTCGTCGTTAACGTTCGCGCGCGACCCGCTACATCCCGATATACTGATATCGTATCGAACGGACGCGCACACCTACGCGAATCGTCTGAGCGGCGACATCTGCCCGGCGGTCTTCGACGGTCCGGGTGGAGCTCTCGCTCACGCGTTCTTTCCTTTGACGGTTCGGGTGGAGTCCTCGCTCACGCGGTCGACTTCGCGTCAGAGATGCACATCGACGACGCGGAACCGTGGCACGTGTATCTGAACAAAAATCCTCCCGATACGTGTCATTTGCTACAAACGTTGACGCACGAGATCGGCCACACGCTAGGTCTACAGCACAGTATGCGCAACGACTCGGTAATGTTCCCGTATATACCCGACATCGAAAATCAATTTCCGGTTAAGCTGAGCATAGAGGACGTCCTCGCTATACAGAATCTGTACGGATCTCACGACGATGGAAACTATCCAACGATTCCCACAACCACCATAGCACCCGCGACGACGACGAGCGTCGCGCCGACCGACCCCGCGCGCGCGGATCTCTGCGCGTTGCGGTGCGGCGCATCGGCGTTAATAATGAATCGTCGCTTGTACATAGCTAATCGCCGCAACGTATGGTCGGTCGACATAACCGAGAGACGCTACGCTACGCCCATGAAGTTGACGGATTACGCGACGTTTCTTCCGGCGAATCTCACGCGCCTGTCC
>NW_021848653.1:93496-113175 GCF_003651465.1 Formica exsecta
TCGTCTTATGCGCAAACCGCGATGCGGTCTCGCGGACATTCCCGGTCGTATAGCCCGATCGCGCGAAAATGGCCGAAAACGCGTCTCACGTGGAACTTTCAAGTGGCTAGCGAAGAACTCTTAAGAACGGCCGAAGCGGCGTTCGCGTTATGGACGGTGAATTCGTCGTTAACGTTCGCGCGCGACCCGCTACATCCCGATATACTGATATCGTATCGAACGGGCGCGCACACCTACGCGAATCGTCTGAGCGGCGACATCTGCCCGGCGGTCTTCGACGGTCCGGGTGGAGCTCTCGCTCACGCGTTCTTTCCCTCGAGAGCGGTCGACTTCGCGTCGGAGGTGCACATCGACGACGCGGAACCGTGGCACGTGTATCTGAACAAAAATCCTCCCGATACGTGTCATTTGCTACAAACGTTGACGCACGAGATCGGCTACGCGCTAGGTCTACAGCACAGTATGCGCAACGACTCGGTAATGTTCCCGTATATACCCGACATCGAAAATCAATTTCCGGTTAAGCTGAGCATAGAGGAGGTCCTCGCTATACAGAATCTGTGTGGGTCTCACGACGATGGAAACTATCCAACGATTTCCACAATCACCATAGCACCCACGACGACGACGACGAGCGTCGCGCCGACCGACCCCGCGCGCGCGGATCTCTGCGCGTTGCGGCGCATAGATGCGGCGTTAATAATGAATCGTCGCTTGTACATAGCTAATCGCCGCAACGTATGGTCGGTCGACATAACCGAGAGACGCTACGGTAGACCCATGAAGTTGACGGATTACGCGACGTATCTTCCGGCGAATCTCACGCGCCTGTCCACCGCGTATCGAAGACCATCGGGCGATCTCGCGCTATTCGTTAACGATTCGATCTATGTCGCGGAATATCCCAGTTTTAAGCTAAAACCTGGTTGGCCGAGATCTCTCCACGATATCGGACTTCCCCGAGACGCTAAGATCAACGCCGCGATAAACACGCATACGGGACGAACCTACGCGATCTACGACGACGACAAAGTAGCGGAGATCGACGAATGTCGCATGATAGCCGTTAGACACGCTCCGTTGAAAGATATATTTCCAGGAATACCGCCCGCGATAACATCGGCCTACCGACACATTGACGGTAATCTATATTTTTTCGCAAAGCGTCAATTCTACGCGTTCAATGAATTCACGAATATCGTGACCTTGGCGGGTCCTTTCGACCTTCACGTACTCGGTATCGAGTGTCCTACGGACGGATTGTTGCGACAATTGCGCGATCTTCTGATTCGCGCTTATCATCTCGGCGACGTAACCAAAAGCGACGGGATCGACGAAGAGGACGACTGATGAAGCGACTTCCGCCATCGCTCTAATGTTATTGTAAAAATAGAATATGATAAAAAGGAGCGAAAAACGCGCGCGGAAGGAGGAGCGATCTCTACGCGAGTATATAAAGATCGTCGAGTCATTAGACACTTCATAGTCAACGACGTACACTAAAGCATACGAGTGAAAAAAAGATAACCATGTTCAATGCAATGGGACAGCAGCATTCGGCCGACAATCGATCGACGCTCGCCGATCGAAATCGAGAGAATGACGGGGGATCCGCGAAGAAACCGAGGTTTGACAGCGTGTAAGAATATTGAACAACATATTTCAAATTAATACTCTTTCGTCACATTAGCAATGTTTTTTTCATCGTCAACATTTATGTATCTTCAGACAAGGTTACAACTGGTCGTCAAGACGCGACGTCGCGATTGGACGATCGCTTAGAATCTTAGGAAGATGCTATCTATTGACCAAAACGGCGTACAAACATCTCGAAGTCGGTGTTAACGTCAGCCGACCCTCTTACGTGGAAGTCGTCCTCGGAAATTGTCACGGCAAAGAGATCTCGTTTGCGCCGGATGTGTGGAAGGAACTGCTCGATCTGCAATCCGTGCCTACGTCGTACTTTCAGCGCGACGAGCGAGAGGAGATGCGCCCTCCAGCCCCGATATATATCGGACAATTAACGTTGCGATTCGGCAAACTTAACAATCTCCGAATACTCCGTCTCGAAACACCTAAGGATCGTCTAGTCGCATCGAGGAGCACCGTGCTAAATATATTAAACTTGGAGCATTGCATCAACCGCATCATTACAACTTTGAGCGGTTTAACCGGATACATCGATAACAAGCTAACGCGCTTCCTCGATATCGCGGCCGATGTCCGCGATCGAACGCTTATTCCGACGGCGATACGCGACAGCGAGAACTTCGACCGCAACGATATAATCGATTGCGAACTGCAGGCTCTGCTCTTCGGAGAATCCTAACGCGCTATTGTATCTCTGTACTATTACAAATAAAAACGCTCTCCTTCGAAAACCTCTCTTTATTCGACTTCCGTCCATTAGATTTTATGGAAAAATTTTCGCTACATTTGCTAATCACGATTCGCACGATACATTCTTAAACTATAAAGAGTTTGCTGTTGCGCGTAATAAACGAGTATCACCGCTAATCGCGATATGTTCGCTGTTTCGCCTATGTATTTACATGTCACGGTTCATTGCGACTCCCCGGGTCCTCGGGTCAGGGATAAAGCGACGACCGCTACGAGTCGATCCGCTCAACGATGACAAGCGCTTCTCGCATCGCGCCGAAGTTCGCCGCCCGCGATATTCTCTCGTATCGTCGTCTTCGATGTATCGTACTTACGTGTCACGGGTCATCGCGACTCCCAAGGTCGGAGATAAAGCGTAGACCGCGTCTCGCGTCCTTAGCGCATCTGACGCGATAACGCGATCTCTCGACCCGATTTTATCACTCCCTCCCTTCCCCTCACCCCTCTCGCACAGCTCGAGCTCCGTGGCTTCTCCGACCCCCCCTCAACCCCGCTTCCCCTCTCATCATACGTACTCCCCCTTTTCTTCTCCCCTGCCCGACATGCCTCCCTCAGATATCTAAGTTTCTCACTTTATCCGCATGTTTACTCTCTCACTCTTACGAGGAGTTTCCAAAGCAAGGTGGGTTAGAACCGGCCATACTCCCCTACTGGCAATCACGCGCTCGCCCTCGTTGAGTTGTTGCATAAGCACGGCTCCGAGCCCGTGCGTGCTGGCGTCTGTTACCTAACGTCCGGGAGTATCTTATTTCGAGCGTGGATCCTAATCCTTTGGGCGTATAAATCCCTAAACACCTCTTCCTTAGCGGCTAGAGGCACAACAACTCTCATAACTTTTCAGGATCAACGTTTGAAGGAAAATGACTCGGATAAAAGTTGTAGGGAACAAAGGGGGCTATCTAAATGCAATAAAAAAGAGGGAATTCCATTTAAAAAGCGGAAAATGACCTTTAAATGACCTTGAAAATGACCTTTAATGTCAAATCCAAGGTCACTGTTAGATAGCCCCCTTTGTTCCCTACAACTTTTATCCGAATCGTTTTCCTTCAAACGTTGATCCTGAAAAGTTATGAGGGTGGAACTTTTAAAATGGGACACCCTGTATATACATATATTTCGTAGTATATTTTTAGAAGAAAGAAATATTAGACTCCTAAAATTATTGCCAGCATTATGCCAATGTAACAAGCCGCTTTCGCGAGACGGGCGACGGACAACTCGGTTGGGATTCTGGGTTCGTGAAAGTGGTATCGAGACACGAATGCGAATTGATGTTTGGTAGAAATGTAATTTATTGCGTGTAAATGTGTGTTTGTACAGCGTGAGTGTATGTATAGGTGTACGAGGTGTGTGTGTGTGTACGTGCGCGCAAGACGAGTGACGAGTGAGAGAACGAGCACGTATAAGATATATGTGCGAGTACGTTTAATGTATGTGTGCGAGTACGCAATGTATGTGTGCGAGTACGTATACTGTCGGTGTGCGAGTACGCAATGTCGGAGGGTGCATACAATGCAGCGCGATCGCGCGCAGCGCGGTTCGCGTTTTTCGGGTGTTCGATCAAATATCGATTATTACTCGCGCGGCGTAACTCCGGCAGGAGCCGTTAGCTGTCGGGTGGACCTTTGCGGCAGCGTCGGTGGGCGGTCCTTCGACGCGTGTATCGATTTCGGGTGTTGATCGGTGACGCGGTAGGGCGCGGGTCGGCCCTCGGCGCGGGACTTATTGCTCCCGTAATAATGGCGCGGCGGATGCGTTAATGATGGTTGATACGGTCCGTCGGTGCGTGTATTTGTCGGCTGTGATTCGCGTATCTGGATCGCGGGTGGCTGAATCGGGAATGTATCGGCCGACGAGAAATCCCGTTGGTGGCAGAGAACTCCCTGCCACGAGAAGAATGCCGATGCACCAGGTGGACGGAAAGTTAGCGAGGGGCCGAGAACTCTCGGCTGGATCGAGTACGCCCGATCCCGGATACCTCTTAATTGTGGTGGTGTCAGGATTGCTCGTAGAGATGCCGCGAACTCTCGGCGGAGGCTGAGTACACCCAACCCCATTGTTCTTTCTCTTAGGAGCGTTATCAGGATTTCGGAAGGTTTCAGACGTCTTACTGACTCTGCTGGATCGGAAAGGTCTGGTCCCGATAATCAGAAACGCGCTCTATTTATACTAATTCTCCGGCGCGCGCGTCTGCGTAATTCGCGTATTGTTCTAACGGTAATATCTCGAAGCGGCGTGCGCGGCTCGGGTATTTTCGGTAACGGTCGGGTCGGTTACCCGAGCACATCGTCGATTCGAGATGTTTACGCGCGCCTAACGGCGGTTAGCTATTTACGCATTTCTGTTATAGTTTAAAAATGGGAGCTCGGCGCCTCCGCATTTGTCCGACCGGTGTTCGTCGGGCGACGGACTTCCGGCGGATCGGCGGCCGGGTACTGTTTAGTAACGATGGGAGGAACGCATCGTTACATCACCCCCCCCCTCCTCGTAGGATATGCCTGAATTTAGAGGCATTCGCTTGGTTACGCGGTGATCGGCGTACTTCGCTCGTGTTTAATTGAGCCGGCGGCGGTATCTCAGTTCTCCCGTCTTGGAGAACCGCATCACCCAATGACCTTGGGGTGATCGGACCTTATATTTGCGCGATACGTGTCCTGCGAAATGTGGTACATCAAATATGATGCCGGGTTCCACCTGGACTCGGATTGGCGGTGGCGGTAGCGGTCCCGTCTGCATCAATAGTTGAAGTGGCTGGTCTTCGCTGGTGGCGGTGTCCCGCGGTTTTGTGAGGACCGGTGCGGTTGCCGGTCGGCGCGGGCGGGCCGGTGGTGGTGGCGGTGCTCGCATCAGCTGCTCCATCTTTCGCTGATTTACCCGGTCGGAGCGTTGGATCAGCGTGCCGATCTTTAGCGGTCGGCTTGGTGGTCGGGTGGCTGGCCCGGTTGGCGGACGGCTAGTCGTCGGCGGTTGCTGCTGTGGAGACGGTCCCGGCAGCGGAGGATCGTACCCGAAGAGCGGGTCGTCCAGCAGCTCGTTAATTGCGGCGAGGATGTCTTTCGGTTCGCCCATCGTCACTTTCTGTGTCTTGATTTTGATTTCGGTCGTTTCTTAGTCTTCGCCGGTTGTGGGGGTATCATCCTCTTCGTCTTCGGGGTTGTTATTGTCGCCGTCTTGTTTTGTTTTTGCCACTTAGAGGCCCTGGTTGTGTATATGTTTGTACCACTTTCCCTGCTTGCTCCTCAGGTCTACGATTACCGGCGAGACGAACGGCTATTAAACAGCTTTGAACAGCTATCGAACGGCTATTGAATGGCTATGAACGATTATTGAACGACTATCGAACGGCTTTGAACGGTTATCGAATGGCAATTAAACAGCTTTGAACGGCTATCGAACGGCTATTGAACGGCTACTGAACGGCTATGAACGACTATTGAACGGCTATGAACGACTATTGAATGAGTATTGAACGACAAAACAATTATTTATACGTCATTCAAATATTTAAAATCTATGCCCATGTACTGAAATGTAACATCTATATTTTAATTAAATGGCTGACGCCGCTATCTAACGTCACGTATTGAAATTTAATACTCGCATACTGGGATAAAAAAGAGGAAGAGGGAACAATAAAAGAGAATAAAAATATTGGGTGAATCCTTATGATGATTCGTCTACCAATTGAATATTTTAAATACATTTTGTAAAGCGCAATTTTTTAAATGTTTTTCACAGCGCATAGTATTAGTAACATCTAGCTTATTTAACGAAGTGTTCCAATTGTACATTGGTTGTTACACCGGCAGGCATTTTTATTTTGACGTTTTTTTTTCTTAGTCTCTGTTGAGAACCCTCGTCCACGCTTGTATAGAGCGAGATAAAGTCCGTGACCTTCCATGGCGCGATTATGACGTTGCATTTCTTCGAGCTGACGTTGCGTCGCCTTGCTATCGTTCACCGCCTTCGCGATTCCCGCTGCTCCGCCAGCCAATGAACCGAGAACTCCCAATAATGGTAAAATTGGCCAGATACCACCGCGCTTCGCTATAGAAAATATTCGTTTTTTCACAGTCTTTTTCTTCATCGATGATTTTTTTGTTTTCACCCCTATACCGAATTTTGTCTTTGCTTTCATAGCCGCCCAAACAGCTGTAGCGACTGCTTTTTCGCCAAGAGTCGAATCTCTCGCGGTAATACGTGTTCGCGCTTTCGTGGCGAGTATATTATCCGCAACGTGTTGTTGACCGAGATCGTTGCTTCGGGAATAAGCTATGTCGTGCTCGCGACACGCGACACCCAATGGATTGATACCTCGATCGTCTCTAGCCGTGTTTCGTAAGCGTGTTTCTAAATGAGTTCCCGGTCCGCAAAACTGATGGCCAGGAATATGTAATTCGATAGGAAGTGCGTTTATCGCACGATTTAACAAATCGCTACGAAAAAATATATTTAATAAATCGCAATATAATTAAAGTAGTAGGGTCTATAGCTAAAATATAATTATTTTATAATTAATTAAATGCATGATATACACACATCTAACGCTTTGGGATATATTTATTGAAGGAAAATTTCACATAAACTCTAAGTCGCATAAAACAAACTTACACTAAAGCATTTGCCACAATCTTTTATTAACGGTGTTGGGCCGTCGATATGTGTTTGCTGCCACGGCAAATTATAATGTCGCATGCATCAACGATATTGTCGAACCTCTGACTCAGTCTTTATATGTTCGAAAAGCTTGTCCCACAATTGTTTCACATAGCTACCAAAGTCTTGCAGTAAAACAATTTTGGAAATAATCTGTAAATGCTCGATGGTAAGCTCGAGAATATCGCTGTCAACCGATAGAAGAAGAAACATTTTTTAAACTGAGCGGTTTCGATTTGGTGCGCCTCTATAAATAGGGCCCCGATGACTCATTTTCCAAAATCTGATTTGAGATTCGCAAGAGCAAACATGCGGTTTGCGCGACAAGCGACGATAATTAAAGTGATAAATTTTGACGATAAAAGGTTAGTCGCTATTGATACATCGATCGAGCAACGTCTAAAATTTTTCGTCCGAGCGCAACATGACAACGATAATTGACAGTGACGATCGTGAGAAGATTGCGAGAGAGATTGTAAAAACAAGCGAATCAATCCGCAAAAAATATTGTTCTTTAAAAACTGGTCAAATGGAGGAAGACGTCGCATTGGAGAGGCACTTTAACCAATTATCGAACCTCTAAAACAACTTGTCGAAAATACAATCAATGTGGAATCTAATAAAGCGAAAATCGGACCATCGAGTATGCTCGAAGACAAGCATCTGAAAAAAGAGTCAAAGTATGGAACAAAGCGAACAAGGTCAAATATATCATTGAACGATTCGCGAATAACTTCTACTCCAAATCAATCAAAACGTAAGCGAATGAAACAATTATCGAATGTGGTTACTTCTACTCCGATAAAAGATGTACAATCAAGTCAAATATTGCACGAAAGACCGTTTTCATCCGTTGAAGAAATTTTCGAAACCACGCCTGAAACGCTTGTTACGTCGGTTCAACATGTATTACAAACGTTCGAGGGTCAAAGTACATTGCGCGCACACTTGGTCCCACTAGGGCAAAAATATGTGGGAGCTATTTTGAATCAAGATAAAAATAACTATGAATTTTGTTTACGATGTTAAATTTTACAACGAAGGAATGATGCTTGGCGATAAAATTTTTGATGTGGATAAAGATGACAATATAATTATCGATGGAATAAGATACGTGGGAACACCAGGTCTCTACGAGTTGATTTTCAAGAGAATGCCCGACGATGACGTATACAATGACGATGACAAAATTAAATACAAAACTATATTACTAGCGACAAATGCGCATAGACGTGGCAATGATATACATAATCCAGTATTAAGTAACAAGGGATACAAGTATAAAAATATAATAGCGCCATTAATCTTTATTAAAAATATAATAGCGCCTGGAAAAAAAGCTGGAAGAGGTATAAACATACCGCGCGCTATGATGTTAAACGATAATAAGATCGATTACGTGCATTGAAATGATCCCAACGAGTTGGTAGATCGCTTGCGATTGCTGGAAGCTTCGCGTCAAGCCGGCAACAATGCCCACGACAATGAAATATTATCAACTATCGAGGAACTTTACGAAGCTGGCCTTATTATAAATTAATCTATGCATCGGCGAAACGAGTCAGTCGAGGATAGACAGGAAGAACTTGAGAAAAAAATAATCACGCTCGAGACGAATATGCAGACGCTGCAGATAATGATAGATGACATGCAGAAAATGCTTCGGTATGCAACTAACGCGCGAACTACATCTAATTCAGCGCAGGAGAAGAAAGATATACAGGGTGTCCCCAATTTAAATGTCAAAACTTTAGGAGCGTGTAGGGGACCGATAAACTAAGATAAAAAGTCCTTTAGAGATTTGCTCGTTTTTGCTTCGTTTTGAAGAAAAACGCAAAAAATGAAACAAATAATTTTCACCAAAAAACTTAAAACAACACTAAAATTATTAGATTTATCAAAAAGTATTATAAAATAAAAATTGTAGAACATGGAATTAAGAAAAGAGAGTGAGTTAAAATTTACCTCCTGAGGTAAAATTAGATTAGAAACAAAATTTCGCGTTATCGCGTATTTATCTACAATCCTCTAATTTTACCTCAGGAGGATTTTATTACACCGATTTTTAAACAAAATTTTGTAACACAACTTTGCGTGACTATCTTATTAACTATTGAACCAAATAAAACTTTAAAACTTGTGCCATCTACTCGCAACGCGTACATTTTTGCCCTAAGCCCGACGAATTCGGTCATGATGGCGTCATTATTTTCATCCTTCATTAAACCCGGTATTTTTTATTCGCGAGCGGTATACCGTACACATTGTCCATTGCATAATCGCTGATATCGAATTTGTCGACGTTGCGCTTCATATTCTCATATACATCTTCACACTCGATGTGATATATGAGACTGTCGGTGTCGGTGTACATGACTTTATATTTCTCTCGATACATAGGTACCATATAATCGTGGTGAAATTCGTTCAAACGTGTCTTGGATATGTCGAGTATACAAATACCCACGTAGATTTGTTTATTAAATTTAACTTCGAGATTGCGCAATTTAACGGCGATCAGATTCTCCGAAAACACGCTTCTGCTGTGATTGCGCATCGTGAATACGTTGCGGATACTCGAGATCGACTTCAAGAATGTAACCTATAGGCGAATCGAGCACGATCGATGATGTGTCAAAATCGGATACGTCGTCGACTCATCTGCATAAGGCAAGGGTTGACACATTGCCCATCCATATAAATTATTTACATCAAAGTATGTGAGATACGTTGAAGGTTTCGATGGATCGTACGATTGCATATACTTGTTATTAGCATGTGCGTATCTGTTGGAACATTGACTCAAACCACCGCGTATTCCGCGTTCGATAAACATAACCATGTCGATATCTGTAAGTAATTCGTACGTAATATTTATATGCTTCAACATGGCATCCCACATGTATCCGGGAAGAGTATAGTAATACGCGGGGTCGAGCCCCATAACTTTTAATACAACTCTCGCGGAAATTTTGAAAAATGTCTGCTAATAACAAGACATCAATTTTGAGATATAAGTCACTATATTCGCCCAGCGTTCGAATGGAGAACCGCTTCCAGACGTTCTCGGCGTGTGCGTAATCGCTCTCGGATATTGTGTCACCGGTCAAGAAACTGTAAAATGATTCGCGCGGTGGTAAACACGTATCTTGCAATCTGTCGACGCAGTCAATATATTCGTATGGAAAGACGCCCTTCCGTGTTAAGAAATTGGAATTGTCATTCGTAAATTTTGAAATTCAGATTTTAAAATTGTGAGCTTGTCTTTATTCAAGAATGATGCCAATTTATCGAGACTGGTTGTAACAAATTTATACGAATCGATAAAACGCAATTTAATATGATTTTTCGATTTCTCTTCTGCAAGTTTAATATCTTTCGTAAACGATATATATTTTTCCTTTGTTATCGTAAGTATTTCAATTTCCTCTTCGAACGCTGTAGCTATTTCCTTGATAATGAAATGTGCTTCGTAACCGGATAAATTATGAAAAACTATTGGAATGCAAAAAGAATCTTTATAATTTAAATTGCAATTTGAATGCGCGGGACCTCTGTATCGCCCCGTCAGATGACAATGATCGCGTACGCGTGTATCGTCTTGTACAAATGGTTTCTCGCAAATATGGCATTGTGTCGCGTTGTGAAATTTTTCACATTCATCAGATGTTAAATTAACCATGGGGACATTAGCTGATAAAATTGTTTTTACACGCAGTGCTAAATTTTTAAGTTCTTCGACGAGTCGTTCGAGCCAAAGTAGTGCAAACATGTGTAAAAAAATCATTTTTATTTTTTGTTCAATTATTTGTACAATGTATTTTATTAAATATATATGTACCGATCGTAAATATATTTCTTGTGATCGTTTTTGCTCAATTGCGAGCTCACGAGCCTGGATAGATTCTTGATCCACGCGAAATGTCCAACGTTGTTGTCTTCCACGTACAGCAGGTTGACGTGTTTGTTTCTGTTTAGCTCACTCAGACGTATCGGGACAATGTTTTTTTCCTCGATACTATATACATTTATAAAGATATTGTTGAGAAGCTCGAATTTTTTAATTTGGTTCACAGTCACTGGAAACTCAATGTCTTGGAGATTCAGTACTGTCGTATAATGTGGATACGAAGATTCTCGATAAACATGATCTTCAGCTGGATATTGAGCGGCGACCACAGACCACGCGAAACACGCATTGTCTTTAGATTACACGTTAATCACCGCTCTTTTCTTCATTATCGCCCGCGGCAATTTTATGTGATATCCCGCGCGCATAGGATTATACTTGTTTATATTTACAATTAAATCGAGTATTCGCGACAATGCCCACCCGCTATCGCGTTCCTGAAATTCTTCGAGCGATGCTAGAGTGGGCTCGACAACGCGTTGCTCGTTCCACTTGCGTAAATCAGATGTGCGAAAGAGTTCATAGTTTCTCGTATTGATACTTTTATTTGCGCGTTTATCACCCGACACGAATTCACCATTGAATACTGTATTAATTTTCACATTAAAGTGTTTTTTCAGCACGGTCTGCACGTGTTCGAGCATAATGTCTTTGGCATCGTCGAAAAATTGACGAGGCTCGATGTGATTATGATTTATAATCGCACCAGTCAATATGCGGCTTTCGAACGCCGTATCGATCTCTTGCCAAATCAATCCGTGTTGTCGCGTGTTGCATCCTGCACCCGCGTGTACAAAAGAGATGTACAAATGAGCAATCAGTGATTGTCGAATCCCGATCGATAATCGTGGACGTTTGATTCGACTTTGTTCTTCCAACGATTCGATATATTCGGCGCAGATTTCGTTTAGCACTGTTTTCCGCCATATTTCCAAATTTATGCCAAAAATTTTTGCTAATAAAATGCGCTTTTTAATAGCTCTTGTCTCGGAACCCTTGGCGAAAATACTGACACGATGTGCCTCTTTACCATGATTTTATATTTTATCTTGATGTCTCTTTCCATCATGTGTATCAACTAAATGAGGATTATCCTTATATTTCACGATTTTGTCATGTTTTGACACGCGCGTTTGAATTCTGATATCTGTGGATAATATCATCGCGAAGCAGCCGCACATCGGAGCTTGAAAATTTTATATTACATTGCATTTTTTTGTGCATTCAGCTAAATCTCAACCTAGGGGTGATGTCATCGCGAAGCAGCCGTACATCGGCGCTTGAATAGAAAAATTGAAAAAAATATCGCGTCGGCAATAATCCCCATCACATTGCAATTTTGCAACGCTAATACATAAATATTTGGACATTGGAATAAACGTTGGAGCTGTATCTTGCGTGGAATTGGTTATCGGCGATAATCGGGGCAATAAAATAATATTGCCTTTTGAAACGTGGAAATCGCTAATGCAGAAACGTGCGGACATTGAACGGCTTCTACAATCGACTGAAATCCCATTGCGGACTCGAGATTTGACATTCGAAGTGGTTAAAATATCTGATTCGAATATTAGAAAAATAGGATTATCCGATAATTCTTTATATATGAAACCGCCAACTCTATTCTATTTATTCGATTTTGAAAAATGCATAGATCATATGTATTACTGGTCACGTAAAAATACTCAAATTGTTAATGAAAAATTCAAACAATTTGTAACTGTTTTACAACGTAATAATATCGCAAATGTATGCGACGCTGCAGAAGCGATACATGAAAGTGATATGTTTAACAGCGAATCGCTCATAGATTGCGAGTTATTGACATGTGCTGTAAATGATATTCTTCATGATGCTTGTAATAAATAAGTTATTTTACTATTTATCTGTGAATTTAATTATTTATCCCATCCTTTATGTATGTATGAATAAAAACAGTGTAATAGATATGCAAAGTCTGCAAAATTTAACATGCGAACGCTATCTCTCTCTCTCTCTCTCTCTCTCTGTCTCCTACGTGCATGCGAATGTCATCCTTTTCCAACGTGCATGCAAACGCTATCTCTCTCTCTCTCTCTCTCTCTCTCCCATGTGCATGCCTCGCGCTATCTCTCTCCAACGTGTATGCGAACGCCATCCTTTTCCAATGTGCATGCAAACGCTATCTTAGTCTTACGCCCATAGAATATAATTAGCGCTATCCTTCTCTCACGTCCATGCGAACTATCCTTCTCACACAGCCTCGCGTACGCCTCGCGCTATCTCTCTCACACATTGCGGACGCCTCGCGCTATCTCTGTCACACCTACTCGCGTGCGTTTCTTCTTCCCCGCGGACCCCTCGCCAACCGGTTAGGACGCGGTTCCCCCTCCCCCTCTCCGCGGACCCCTCGCCTACCGGTTTCGCCGCGGTTCCCCCGCGTGACGTCATACCCCTCGCGCTGGTTTCCCCTCGCCCCCCCTTCCCCTCAGAGGACCTGGCTTAGAACCGGCCTTACTACTCTACTTAAGATAATAATCATTACCTATTTTATAATATTCAATATCCTCATTTCGCGGTTTGATCTTCGAGATATCGTACCACTGTACAAATTCATAAAGAAATATATTTTCTAATTCTTTCGGTCTATGTGGATAATGATTATCTATTGAAGATGGGTAAAATATATCTGTAAATTCAGCATCAAGAGCTTCAATTTCCTTGCGACTTTTCAATTTTCTATATCGTATTTGGTTAACCTCTAACCATTTGATAGTTGTATCTCGATCAGTTCCATACAAAGGAATATTTAATAATGTATCAGCAGCTTCGAGAGCTCCACATTCTCTATTATTCGTAAATCGCAAAGCAATATTCCAAAGACAACTCGCTAATGATTTGTTTTTATTATTCTTACTATCAAGAATATTACCAGACAACTCACTTTTTCTCGCTTTATTCATATATTTAGTAACGTACCAGGTAAGTAGCGATGATTTTTCATCAATAAATTGTATATCCATATTACTTTCCCATACAGTAAGAAGAACAAGATTATAATCATTTATATTAACTTCATTATCTGTTCGAGGAAGATCATAAAGCCTACTTCTATGTTTCAATTGTTTTCTACCTGCTATCGAAGTTGCCACATCTCTTATATTTAAAGTTTCAGTAACGGGACGAGGAAATCCAAAACAATACCGAAGAATAACTTTACGTCCTACTTTTTTAGAGCGAAGACAATAATCGTTATGTGTATGTCGCTGATGCGTATTAACACGTCTGTACAATAATGGCGAAATATTTTGATCCGGCATTTTGCAGCTTATATGTTGTAAAATAAATTTGGAGACTTTTTCAATAGTAGATTCACCGATAATCGGTGCATTTTTAATCCATATTAAAAAGTGGAAATGTTGTATACCTCTATCTTGATATTCTCGTCGCCAGAAATAGTGCGTACTTCTCCAATTGGATGATCTTTGGAGCTAATGAAATCAAGCATTGCCCGAAACTTATTATCGAGAAACCTGGATGTTGATGCAGGATCTCTAGCAACAAGTACGCTAACGCATAAGGAAGTATCATGCCATCCATTCACCTCACGAATATATTCATCTAAATCTTCCCATAACCACTCACTCGGACTTAATGTTAAAAACCATGTCGCAGGTCCATAATGCTGCGCCATACAATTTAAATCACTTCTCGGTTTCTTTCTCGGTACGCCAATAGTGCTCCGTATTTCGAAGTGTGGCAAATATTGTATTCAAATTAGATTCCAACAATTCTTTCGACACTGCTTCTAAATATTCTGCAGCCGTATAACGAACTCGCGGATTAATTACGTTCATTTGACGATAAATTCCACGACTTAACTGACGAATATTTGCATCGTTCAATCAATAAAATAAATATTGTTGATTTAATCTGTACTGTGAATGTTTAGATGTCAAACGACATTTAATAAATTCATGATCAAAAAGTTTGACTTACCTAGTCTCATGTTGTCCATTAATACCAAAAGGGTATAAATCTGGAAAACACATTAAATTGAAATATTGTTCACAATTATCCAAAGGCAAGTCCTGAATGTTTAACATTTGATATAAGGTTGACGCAGTTTTATTTGATTTCTTTTCATATAAGGGATAGATAGTATATTGTTCATAATAGCCATCATTTTCATCAGTAACTTGAGTTAACATTGCTTTTTGTTGACCCTCTAATGTAACTTCTATATCATTTTTGATGTCTTCTATCGGACCATTCAAAAATTCAGGCTTGTCATCCAATGTCGCTTCTGTATTATCTTCTGTCTCTTCCATTTGGAATTCTGAATTTTTTAATTTTACCAAACATAAATCATTGTGATTATTTGGCAATATAATATGAGAGTATAAAGTATTGTTACGCTTTAACCACATTAAAGCGTCAAATACTTTTTTAGTATCAACTATCTCTTCCCAAATAATCTTTGATTTTGTCGGGATACCTCTAACTAGAATATATAATGTGTGATTATAATTTATTGGATCAGTAGTAAAACATAATTTATTCAATCTCTCTTGTAAGGAAAGTGGTAAATGAAATGTTCTACCTTTAACTTTCTGTACCATTTGTCTTTGAGGCAGCTTTTTATTAATAACAGTTCCCATTTTGAGAATAGTTTGAAATGCTTTAGCTCTCTGTATAAGAATTTTTTCAAATGTGTTAAGAGATGATATTACTTCGGGCACATCATTTGTGAAGAGATTATTTAAAATACAATATGCAGGCATTAGGCCTTTAACGAAATTTGCCTACACAATAATTACATGTATATTCCGCAATAATTTTTTGTTGTTGTACATGTGCCATTAAATCTCTCCAAATTTGAATGTTTATTTGTGCTTGAAAAATATTGACTTTAGAAACATTTCTTTTATAACACAATTTCTCACATGATACGCAAATATGATGTGGTGTATCTGCTGAACGTTTAATCAAAGCCTTAAACGCTTTACAATATTTAGAAATAATATCATCATCGCTCAGAATTGTATCAGTCTGTTGATATTTGTATTTATCTGCTTTTTCTTGTGCGGAAAATACAATTTTATTTAATATGTCCAAATCAGCATGTATTAATGCATTATCCAAATTTTTCATCTTTCGATAAAAATCTGTTAGCTGATAAATTAAACGCCTAATATTTCTTACTTTTAGAAAATGAGGCGATAATAATAGCATTGGAAGGGATATTGCTTTACAAAGAGTTGGATCAATATAACAGCTTTGCATATGGTCCAATTTCATATGTGAAGTATTCATAGTACATTCAATACCTTTTATCAATTTTGATACTTTTTTTAAAGTACACGCATTAACAGCTTCCAAAAATTTTTGATAATTAATGAAAACCGAATCATCAATCTTACATAAGATAGTGCACAACCATGATTTTTTGCTTGTGCTTTTATCAAGGGTAATACATTTACAACTTGTCCTTTTGTATTCATTGCTAAAGGTTCTGATGAAATTTTATTATAGTATGTAGAATTTGTCATCGATTTCAGAACATTCTACAACAAGAGTCAAACTTACTTCCGATTTCTTTTTAAGCAAAGCTAATATTTTATATATATTGCGAACATGATTGTTTCTAATATGCATACACCAACGTACAATTTTTTCAGCTTTGAATCGTTTTTCGATATGGCCCTTAATATTGAGTTTTTTAACAATATCTTTAACAAATGTTTCCAAAGAATGATGAATTTTTATTGAGTTTTTTGACCAAAATTTGTTGTATTTTTTATTGATCTTTTTTGCAATATCACAATTTTTTATTTCGAATACAGATTTCATGTTTTTTTT
This sequence comes from Formica exsecta, assembly GCF_003651465.1. Lineage (NCBI taxonomy): Eukaryota > Metazoa > Arthropoda > Insecta > Hymenoptera > Formicidae > Formica > Formica exsecta. Next base: position 110,304 of record NW_021848653.1, read on the forward strand.
CTTGGCGTACTGTCGCTTGTTATAAAGCCATTTGCGATCAGAATCTAATCTTTTTTTTCTATCTCGTTCACAGTGAAGATTTGCATAATAACGTATACGCTTTAATGCACATTGTTTTATAGAATCTTGCTTATATCGAGTTCGCTTCTTAGCACGATTATTTTCTACATCCTGATTATTTCGATACCGTTCTTTATCACGATTATTCTCTAAATTCTGCTTATATTGATATCGTCTTTTAGCCCGCTTATTTTCTAAATTTTGTACTTGCTTACTAATGAGTTGATTTTTCAAATTTTGCTGATATTGCACTTCATTATTAATATCTTCGGTAATTGTTTCGAATAAGGCCTTTTCTGAATTTTGAGAAATTTGATCGGATCTCTCAGTAAAACTTTTTGTTGTGACCCCAACAGTGATAATCAGTCGGGGGAGCCCGACCCCCATCAACCCCCAAAATTACCGAGAATTAGGTAATTATGTACTATAAAGTCCATTCCGCAACCAAATTAAATTTTAGTTTTAAATCAGCAATAGGTTTGGGTTAGGTTATATCTTCCGGAAGTGAAGCCCCCCCTACGGGGAGGCGGAACCCACTGCGTCCGCGCATACACTTTCCCATCAACACAACAATTGTGGGGTGGATTTCGCTTTGCTTTGTAAAGTATATGCGTGGACACAGTGGGTTCCCCCCCCCCCCCCCTACGGGGGGGCACCACTTCCGGAAAATATAACCTAACCCAAACCTATTCCTGATTTAAAACTGAAATTTGGTTGTCTCCTTGTCACACAAATGACTTGTAGCACCGTCTATCGCGACATCAGGCAACTAATCCATTGCTCTGTTTCACTTTTGTACCTCACCCTCGCACACACACATATGCACAAAAATTTTGCAGATCGAAATGTTTTTTACTAAGCTTCTAAACACATTTTTAAACGTTCACTTATATTCTTCCATGCATTTCTGAGTGGAAACCTATCTTATCTTATTTGGTACATACAAACTACAAAACTTTTATATTAAGTAAATATTGTTACGACCTGACGTAAGAAACTGAAAAAAACTGATTTTCTAATTTTTTTCGTTATTAACATAAAATCGCGTAAGTTCCCGCTTTATTGTTGTATATACTCGAACCGTGGAAAAGAATTTCTCATTTCATATAACCAATAAAAAAATTTTAGTCTGCAAAAAAATAATTGTTTTGGTCGATAAAACAGACGATCTATGAATCCCCTTAACAACATATATACATATCTTCTTTCGATCAAAATCAATAAAGCCCTTTTCTAATTCGAAGGTATCAGATATTTTCCACAGAGAATGTATTAGTGAAAGTGTTTGATCGCTTTATATGCTTGTCGTGACAGTTTCTTGACTACGGAAAAATAGGTTGCTGCGGAACCATCTTGCGGCATAATGGCGGTACTGATTGTGTCCATGTGTAGCACTCGCGAGAAAACGTATTTGTAATGCTTGAAAAGTGATTGCGGTGCGCTCAGACATCAGGCTCTTTAACCACAATATAACTTTGGATGGTAAGCCTTTTCAACAATTTTTAGAAAAGTAAATATATAAAAAATTAAAAATTATGAAGATTATATGTAAAATTTACTGAAAAATTAAAGTTTTATGCATTTTATGCATATTAAATGGAATTTATAAAATCATATTATAGACACATCCTGTCTACAATATAATTGAACATCAATTAAAATGTAAAATAAATCTAATATTGAATTTCTAAACAGAATATAAGTGGGTTACCTGGTTTGGAAGATAAAAAAATCGATTTTTTTTGCAGTTTTTTAAATAACAACTATTCTAGAATATTTTCTGCAAATTTGAGTTCCATTCCTTGAAAATTTTCAAAGTTATAGTAATTGGAATGCGATGAACAATCAGCGATTAGATTTGGCGCACCGCAAATCGAAAAAATAACCTGATAAGGACATTAGTGAGGACAATTCAACTCAGTCTAAAGATTTTTATGAAGAGAATGAGCCTTTTTACGATCCAGGAATCGCTGATTAACAGACTTATTGTAAGTACCAAAAAAACAGAAATATTCTGATCGAAAACTTTAAACACGTTTTTCTCGATACGTGTTTTTTCGATTTTGCTGACAGTGTAGAAAGAAAACGGCTCAATGTAATGATTTAAGCTTTTGGGATTTTAAATATAGCTATTTTCTCCACATGCTAAACCTAAAAAAGTAATAAATTTTTGAAAAATGATATTTTTTAAACAATTTAATTGCAATAAAAATGGTATAAAAATGAACTTATTTTTTTATAACAGCATAATTTTACCAATTCGCAATTTTTTTAAATTGCAATAGGTTTAGCATATGCGTTTATCATTATTAATTACAAATCAATTTCATTTTTTTGTTTTAGACGAGTGATTTTGACTCTACAATGTCAGCAATTTGACACAATCATTGTAGAGATGTCCGCAGCGCATGAAGATATCTTAACTATAATATATCATATTATTTTTATATATAAAAATTCATGGATATTGTGTAAAGTGTGAATAAAATATCTGTATAAACATGAATTTGATAGCAGTAACTGTTTGTCCAAAAAAATTTCACAAAAATAGTTGTTTTTTATCGCTTCCAAACCAGATAATCCCCTTAAGCGTGATGCAAAAAGCACTTATAAAATATTAATATTGAATGTAGTTTCATATATTAGACAAGTTTATTAAAGATATCAATTTATTTAATAAAAATAAAAAAGTAAAACACAAATTTTTAGAAGATTGATTAGATACTTAATTTTAAAATATTTGTTATATATACAGGGTGTCCCATTTTCAAAAAAACAAATAATTGTTAAAAAAAATACATTGCAAATAATT
>NW_021848653.1:115910-116514 GCF_003651465.1 Formica exsecta
TCTCATTATTCTGTACATAAAAGTATTACGGTAAGATTATCGAAAACTAAATATTTTACGAGATTTTTTATTTTTCATATCAAGATATGTCAGATTAAGATATAAAATAACTCAAAAAGTATTTAATAAAAAAATACTTTATTATCATATTTTGAAAAGCTCTCGAGATAAGTTATAACAATATGCAATAAAAAATGGGGGTTCCATTTAAGAAAACATCGATCACATTGACCTCACCTTGAAAAAGTCACTCAAGGTCAAGTCCATATTTTTATCATGTGGCCCCCTTAAAACCCAACAACTTTTGTCTAAAACATTTTTTCATCCGACCACTTTCTGCGATGTTAATCGGGGTACACAATTAAAATGGGACACCCTGTATATAGACCTCAGACTTTGTCGCAGAGGTCCTGAATCACCCTGTATATATATTGTTGCATCCCTGGATTATGCCCGTCTCCGAGAGATCGTATCTAAGCGCGTTGCTTGACCTTGAGTCAAGGATATAATTCTGAGTAACTTTTTCTTCTAATTTAATCGTCGCTCGTTGCTTATTAAAAAGTTATTGACAAAAAAACAAAAAAAGATACCAAAGTACATGCAC
>NW_021848653.1:116546-116874 GCF_003651465.1 Formica exsecta
ATACCAAAGTACATGCACGGACAGGAAGCACGCGCGCGCGCGCACACACACACACGGAGGGGGGTGCAAGGGGGGCCTTCGGCCCCCCTCTCGCACCCAACCCCGCCGGTAGGCAGAGTGGAACTCGCTTTACAATATAGCATGTACTTTGTAACTTGACGCTGCTAAATTGAATATATGCTAATCTAATTAACGTGTTATTTATATTTTGAATTTAGCAGCGCCAATTTTATTTTTTCTCAAAAAGTTATTTTATACTTATGTTACGTCCAGACTCGAGGAAGGATGAGTCGACGGAAGGGCGCAACAACTATCTTTAATTTAATTT
>NW_021848653.1:118578-127005 GCF_003651465.1 Formica exsecta
TTAATTTTAACTTGCTCCGCTCGTAATACCTTGATTTCATAGTTGCTAGGAACCTTATTATTGAGTAATTCCATAAGGGATCCCATCCTTTCCTGCACCCCTGCCGGCCGCCGCACCGCCTTGCAGACGCCCACCATCTCAGCCTGCCTTACAGCCATTACAGGTGTAGTGCCTCCCGCCATCAATCTCTCCTTCCATCTTCATTTTTTAATATTTTTTGATATTATTATTCCGTGCGCTGATGATAGCCCCAAAAAAAGGGCCGAAACGTTCGCTTTACGATACAATTGAGATACAATTGAGATTTTGTTTGTAATAAACTTTTATGCGCTGTGCTCTCATTGCCATTGTATCTCATGCTTAACTGATATATAAACATATTTTATTATATTTATATTTGATTATATAAATTTGGTAAATATACATAATAGATCACATCTTACCGATTTTATCGCCACTTGGATATGATATAAGGGAGATTGTTCTGAATAATTTTCCGCAAAAATCAAATGGTGAACGGCATTAGTTTAGGAAATATAACAAATTAAAATTTGACCATCTTAATATTTTTCTTTATATATTATGAAATAATAGGAAGAATGAAGTTTGTGTACGTCGTACTAATGTATTTGTCATTTTCTAACTAGAAAAAGTTTTGTTTACAATCATTGCAAAGTGAATGCATGGAGGAGAGGCTCTGCATCCCCGCCCCGAAAAATTCTAACCTAACGCAAACCAATTTCTATTTTTTGAATAAAAATTAGATTTGCATTTGGTCAGTTTTTTTTGCGGGGGGAGGGTGGAGATGCAGGGGGAGAGGCTTTGCCTCTCGCCCACGCTTAAAAGTCGTAAACAGACTTTCGTTGTAAAAACAATGGATTAGTACAGCGTAAACTTACTATACGAGTGAAGCGAGGGGGGGATTTAAGGCGGGAGGAGGCACGAACCAAGCATCCATCTCTTCCGTGGCAGCGGCACTGTCGTGTCTGTGTAGGGCGTTTACACACTTCCTCAGCCCGACAAATAATTGTTAGAAAACAACATTTGCGGGTCTGAAAAAATATGCGAGGTACAAGTGGCTGAATCGGGAATCGAACCCGAGTCTTTCGCTTTCCGCTCAATGGATGCAGTGCCGATTGTCACGGAGAGACGAAATCCCCAGCACGTCTCCAGAGCGGTCCAAATCATAACGATTGAAAATTGGCGCCCGTAGCCGCTCAGCGATGAGTCTTGACTCACCACCAGTATGAATGGAAGCCTCCTTGAGTAGTCCATCCTAAACCACTACGCCTAAGCAGCCCCCTCTTCTGCTCCCAATTAATAATACGATCTTCCACCGTCACCACGTGGTGGATCTAGTGGACAGATTACCAGCACTTACGCTGGCACAGATGTACACCGCAGAGTGAAGCGAGGGGGGGATTTAAGGCGGGAGGAGGCACGAACCAAGCATCCATCTCTTCCGTGGCAGCGGCACTGTCGTGTCTGTGTAGGGCGTTTACACACTTCCTCAGCCCGACAAATAATTGTTAGAAAACAACATTTGCGGGTCTGAAAAAATATGCGAGGTACAAGTGGCTGAATCGGGAATCGAACCCGAGTCTTTCGCTTTCCGGGCAACTGCTCTTACCACTGAGCTATTCAGACCTCGCACCTTACGCCACTCTAACACAGTACATACGACTCCAGAGCGATGTTGGAATCTCGCTCAATGGATGCAGTGCCGATTGTCACGGAGAGACGAAATCCCCAGCACGTCTCCAGAGCGGTCCAAATCATAACGATTGAAAATTGGCGCCCGTAGCCGCTCAGCGATCTCGTCGCGTCTTTCTCACGGTTACTCATAGATATAGATATTGATAAGTGACTAAATGTTTAAGGAATGTGTGACGCAAGATGCTCTGTTTACCAAACGACTCATTTCTATCACCGATCGATTATCATTGCCGCAACTTCGTGGAAGGAAGGAATCGTGGAGTCACCAGGACGTAACACTTAAATTAATCTTTTTAATTAAAAATTTTTTTCGCTTATATATATTCCACTATTTTGATCACATTACAATTTTTAATATTAGAAATAATAATAAATGAATTTTGTAATATAAATTTTTATTAATTGGCGCAATATTTTTATATCACTATTTTTGTAGAATATTAAAACAACTATTTTGTAAAACAGTTTTTTAGTTTGAATATGACAGTGTTTTTGTATTAGAATAACACTATTTTGTATAAGAATTTTTCACAACAAATTGAAATAACACTATTTTGTATAAGAGTATTTTTATAGCGAAAGGCGCTTGTGCGCGTGCACTTGGCGCCTTTTTTCACTTTTTTTAAAAAAAGATAATTTTTTAGCAGTTATATCATTTTTTTTACTATGTGTTATAACTTAAATATAAATTAAAAAGTGATAGATGTTATGTTTCTTTTTTTAAATATTTAAGATCTTAATTTTATTGATATGAAAATGATAGATGTAACGTTTCTTTTCTTAAAAATATTTAAGATTAGAATAAACCTTGCTAATTATATATAAAGTTATAATATGAGTTATAATATATAAATTATAATATAAGTTATGATGTATGTATTCTACATATCTACGAGACAGACTTGTCAGATATACATAGCACAAACGATTAGTGTAAAAATGATGTGTATGCTACATATCTACGAGACAGATTAAACAAATCAAGTACTTTTATAAAAGTGATAAATATTCGTTCTTTTAAAAAAAATTACTATAATCAAAATTAAAATATATTACTATATGCTTGTGCTATGCTATAAATTATCTGACTAATCTGTCTTGTCTCCTGATTATATATCAAAAGCAAAAGATGTAAAAAGGAATACAGTGTATTCAAATATATTTGTCAAATGATTGTCATTATATAGTTATTTGTCATGCATCATATGCAGCTACAGATATAAATAACATTAATAAAACATAGTCTGTAAGATTAATGTGTATAAATTTTATACATTTCTATTTATGGTAATTATTCATAATCACGTCTCCACCTACAACTGGGCTGCAAATTTTTTTACGGACTTTTTATGTTTAGATAGAAATATAAATAACCATTTTTAGTTGGGGGAGGCCCAAAAAAAAAGTTATTAGACCTTAAAAGGGTAATTATGGTAATTATTTCGAATAAGGCTATTTCTGAATTTTGACAAATATGATCGGATCTCTCGGTAAAACTCTTTGTTGTGACTTCAACAGTGATAATCAGTTAGGGGAGCACGTCCCCCATCATCCCCACCATCCCAAAAAACCGAAAAACCCTAAAAATTACCAAAGCAAAGCGAGGTCCAACCCACAAGCCAAACCAAATTTTAGTTTTAAATCAGAAATAGGTTTGGGTTAGATTATATCTTCCGGAAGTGGAGCCCTCCCATAGGGGGGGGGGGCGGAACCCATTGCTAGAAAAGGAACTAGAAAAATTTTTCAAGTTATTAATAAGATTTTGACAAAGCCTGTGGCAACATGTCTATTGCAAACCAACATATTGTAACTAATCTTTGTCTTGATGTTAAACACAACAAAATTATCGATAATGGCAGTTTTAATACTAAAGTTTATTTGCCAAATATATATACCAAATAGCATTCTGACAGATGGAAAAATACTATGTTACAGATCTACTGTATTCATTAACGATACTAAAACATGCTTCATCTATTTCAAGCGATGCATTAGCATCGAAAAAAGAATTGATTACAATATGTTGGTTTGTAATAAACATGTTGCTTTGTCAAAATCTTATCAACAGCTTGGAAAATTCTTCTAGTTCCACTGAAAAATAAACTGAAAAAGTTACGTTATTTGTTTATCACAAATATGTTGTAACTTTTAAACTATTCAACTACAAACGAAAGCAAAATCACTACAAACAACTACAAACGATTCTAAAACAAATGGCGAAAGCGGATTCGAGATATCTTTAAAATTGACAAAATTACGTTATTTATTTATTGTAAATACATCGTAACTTTTAAACTATTCAACTACAAACGAAAGAAAAAACACTACAAACAACTACAAACGATTCTAAAACAAATGGCGAAAGCGGATTCGAGATATCTTTAAAATTGACAAAGTTACGTTATTTATTTATTGCAAATACGTCGTAACTTTTAAACTATTCAACTACAAACGAAAGCAAAATCACTACAAACAATTACAAACGATTCTAAAACACATGGCGAAAACGGATTTGAGATATTTTAAAGTCGGGTGATAGACATTTAAAAAAATTTTTTTATTTATTTATGAATCGAACTACAAACAAAAATATTTTTACTACAAACAACTACAAACGATTCTAAAACAAATGGCGAAAGCGGATTCGAGATATCTTTAAAATTGACAAAGTTACGTTATTTATTTATTGCAAATACGTCGTAACTTTTAAACTATTCAACTACAAACGAAAGCAAAATCACTACAAACAATTACAAACGACCCTAAAACACATGGCGAAAACGGATTTGAGATATCTTAAAGTCGGGTGATAGACATTTTTAAAAAAATTTTTATTTATTTATGGATCGCACTACAAACAAAAATATTTTTACTACAAACAACTACAAACGAAATACTGTCAGTTTCTGTATTGAAAACTTTATTTATTAAAAATGGGGTGCCAACTTCACATAGGTCAATATTTCCCGATCGGACACAGATCCGATCGGACATAGTCCCGATCGGACACAGATCCAATTGGACACAGTTCCGATCGGACACATACTGTTGCAATCGGACACAGTCCCAATCGGACACTGGCTCGATCGGACACAGACCCAATCGGACACAGTTCCGATCGGACACATATGGTTGCAATCTGACACCATCCCGATCGGACACAGGCCCGATCGGACACATATGGTTGCAATCGGACACCATCCCAATCGGACACAGCCACGATCGGACACAGTATATCAGAAATATATAGGTTTGGGTTAGGTTATATCTTCCGGAAGTGGAGCCCCGTAGGGGGGGGGGTCGGAACATACTGCCTCCACGCATATATTTTTTAATGCGTTGTTATAGCCCGAAAAGGCTATACACGAATTAATAGATATATAGTATTTTAGAGATATTATTTTATACGATAAGATATTGCTCAACGTGTAACGCGAATACAGATCACGTTACGAACGTTGACCGAGCGAAGCGCTGACAACGCGAGCCACGCACGAAGCCCGAGCGACCGCGCAATCACTCATTACGAAAACGCGGAAATCAAGGCAAGCGGAATAAAGCTTTGTCCGATTGCAACAGTATGTATCCGATCGGAACTGTGTCCAATCGGGTCTGTGTCCGATCGAGCCTGGGTCCGATCGGGACTGTGTCCGATCGAGCTTGTGTCCGATTGGGTCTGTATCGGATTGGGAAATATTGTCGTGTCCAATCGGTAATGTGCGCAATCGAGACTCACTCTTACAATACAGCCTTGAAGAAGTATTAGAAGTTACTGATTTTAAATATTTAAAATATTTTTTCATTAATATATTATCCATAATAATTATTATTGCAAATATTAAATTGTTTATCAATAAAATCCATTTATATGTGCGCCAAGAAAGAAACTTTTTAGCTAAAGAAACAAAAGATTTTAATTTTGTTAGGTAACTGAAAAATCTGGCTTCTAAAATGTGTTAAGAAGTGTTAACTTCCCAGGGAGAAACGCGAGATCAGATATACGTCTATTAGATGTCGGAGCCATCTAGTCTAAAACAACATCTAGAATTATCTGATTTAGATGCCATGTAATTTTATGTAATTGAGTTTTTTTAGACACAATTAAAACTTAATATTTACACAATAGCGGTGCATTGTTTATGAAACATTCTTTGGACTGCAAGTCATCTCTCGACATCTATACTCCGTCCAGCGAGAGAATAACCTTGGTCCGCGCATAGGCAGGCAAAGTGGGGAGAACATGGCAAGGTACTCAATACCGTATACGTAGATACGGCTCCCTCGGGTCCGGGATTATTATTTCAGTTTAGAAAATTAAATGGATGAAATAATCTCGATTAATTTCAATGTGATATAAAATCAAAATCTTACACGCGATACGAAATTAAAATAAGAAATAATATGACAGGCAACTACAAGAGCAAGAGTTGTAATATATTTAAATTAATAAAAACAGAAATTGGAAAAATAATTTCATAAAACGTATTGGTGGTCATACACTAGTATTCACTTCGTATCGTCAAGAACAAATTTCTATCAATATATCATATATAAGTCTGGAAATTGACGATGTTTATACCTGTCTGGCTATACCTGAAGAGAGAAAGAGATAGCATATTGTATGTTTGTTCTCTTTTGCCACCTGCGAAGCGTACAGTTATGTACAATAACCGGTATTAATTAGTCCTTAATGAACATTATACTTTTACGGAAAAACTGCTAGTGATTGATTGCTGCAGGTTTATAGTTCATTTGTTTACCGCTTGCGGCGCACTGTTCACTCTGTATACTCGGATTCAAATTTTTGTTATGGAGTGTATATAAAGTCTGCAAAAGGCGACTTATAACATTATAATAACTATTTATATCAGTTTAATTTCTTTTACGGAAGTTAACTTCCGTATAAATAAAATCTTTAATTTCATAAATTAAATTATTTAAATTTATCTATATATGTATATTACACATTAATGTGTTATTATATATTAATACTGTAATTGGTCTTATTCTAGCTGTCAAAAAATGTCAGAAAATGAGATTTTTATTAAACGCGTCTAAAAGAGGCCACCATGACGTCTATGTAGATGCGAAAGTCAAACAATAGAACTCCGCCATGCAGTAACTTAATGCCATCTATGAAAATCGGGCACGAACTTATGCAATCATCCAATATATAAGTCTGGAAATTGACGATGTTTATACCTGTCTGGCTACACCTGAAGAGAGAAAGAGATAGCATATTGTATGTTTGTTCTCTTTTGCCACCTGCGAAGCGTACAGTTATGTACAATAACCGGTATTAATTAGTCCTTAATGAACATTATACTTTTACGGAAAAACTGCTAGTGATTGATTGCTGCAGGTTTATAGTTCATTTGTTTACCGCTTGCGGCGCACTGTTCACTCTGTATACTCGGATTCAAATTTTTGTTATGGAGTGTATATAAAGTCTGCAAAAGGCGACTTATAACATTATAATAACTATTTATATCAGTTTAATTTCTTTTACGGAAGTTAACTTCCGTATAAATAAAATCTTTAATTTCATAAATTAAATTATTTAAATTTATCTATATATGTATAAAATACAGGAAAATATATAAAATGCACGAAACTGAAAAAATTGACTGTGACAAATTATATATTATTTATCATTAATAATGTATAGAAATATAGATTGTCCATCTGAAATATATGTAAAATTTATTAATAATAGGTTTATGGTAAGACTTACAGTAAACGCTAATTAACCAATTACAACAAGACGAGAACTATTTAAAAAATACTGTCCTTCATGAATTCGCTTATTGTCTAAGTCTTACTGTGTTTACATTTTTCTTTATGTGCCAAAATTTTGTCCATGTACGTATAATGGCTTCAGAGCCTGAGGACTATTGCACGTGAACACAATTTGTAGCATTGCATCGATGATATACAAGTTAAATTGCTATTTATTTACTTTTTAAGAAGTCTCAGATTGGCATATATAAGTTATTAGAAACTTGTATGTTGCATTTCATCATTGACTTCTAAAAAGTAACCTGAAAATAAACTGATGTATTATTGTGCACAAACAAAAATAACGATCAATTAATCCTAGACAAATAATTCTACAATAACGTTACAACATACTAAAAATATCTTATCAAAGTACGTAATAGTTAATATAAATAATATTTTTTACCTTTTGCTAAGGAATACCTCTAAAAATACTTTTTCACCTTTCTCATCTTTTACTGATAATTAATTGTCCATCCATGAATCATTGTTTTCGCATCTAAGAGTCCGTTTCTTTTCGTTTTCATATCTTGCCTTGGAATGCCTAAACCACTCCATTACCCTTTGCTGTATTTTTCCTTGATCAGAATTCGGGATATTGTAAAGTATGAACCCTGAAAAAATTTTATTATTATAACTTTTTTTTCGATTAATTATTAATTAATATAGTGAGTGTATTATCTTTGAATAATTATTTTTCTGATTGTAAGTTATATTAAAATTTTGAAAATAAAATTTAATTTAAATAAATTTTATCAAAAACTTTAAATCTGATTAAATAATTGAGAGTTAAATAGTTTTATACATGACAACTAATTAATTTCAGCAATTTTCCATGGAACATTATGTAAAATAAAAGTTATGCATTTCTTAATCCGTTAGTGTGTCTGTGTAGTTACATGTGTGTGTCTGTGTGTGTGTGTGTGTGTGTGT
>NW_021848654.1:0-1609 GCF_003651465.1 Formica exsecta
GTCATTTCACGGACGGAAGGTTGTTCCGGAACACCCTGTATATCCTTCTAACAAATTCTATAATAGATCATTTATATTTCAGAAATTTCAACTTAAGAGTATCTATATAGTTACGTCATAGTTTGTTCAAGAAGCATAATTTTGGGAATCTTAACCAAAAAAGCACACAGTAAAAAATGTTGTTTTCAACAATTTGCAATCAAAAAAATATTTTTGTAAACTAAAGTACTCGAACCGTCCCACTATATCGTATTTCTGCTTTATAAAATAAAATTAATTTCCATTTTCCTAAAAAGCGTTCAGGCAAATGCTATTTGTTTAGGAAAATAGCATTTGAACACAAATACACGGGCGAAAGCCATTTGACTAGGCAGATAGCATTTGCCTAGTCAAAAGCTATTTTCCTAACATAACTATTTGCCTACGACATATATACATATTGTTACGTCCGGACTCGTGGAGAATTGAGTCGGGATGGAACGCAACTTATACTTCCTCGAAACACACTCTCTCTTCCTTTTGCGAGACAAGTGTTTCCGAGTCGAACGAATAATACAGGGCCTTAGACAGGTCAACGACTGGAAGGGTCGCTCTTACTCGGGGGACCGCGTCCTAACCGATAGGCGAGGGGTCCGCGGAGAGGGGGAGGGGAACCGCGACGAAAGCGATAGGCGAAGGGTCCGCGGGGAAGAGGGAACGCACGCGTCCGCGAGTAGATGTGAGAGAGATAGCGCGAGGCGTCCGCGAGTAGGTGTGAAAGGAATAGCGCGAGGCGTCCGCGAGTAGGTGTGAGAGAGATAGCGCGAGGGAGGGGGAGAAAGAGAGAGAGGGAGAGGGAGAGGGCGAGAGAGAGAGAGAGTGCGCTCGCATGCACTTGGGAGAGAAAGAGATATAGTGTTCGCATCCTAAGTTTTGCAGACTGTGCATATCTATTATACTGTTTTTATTCATTATTTATAAAAGATGGGATAAATAATTAAATTCACAGATAAATAGTAAAATAACTTATTTATTACAAGCATCGTGAAGAATATCATTTACAGCACATGTCAATAACTCGCAATTTATGAGTGATTCACCGTTAAACATATCACTTTCATGTATCGCTTTTGCAGCGTCGCATATTTTCAAAATCGAATAAATATAATAGAGTTGGCGGTTTCATATACAAAGAATTATTGAATAATGCCAATTTTATAATATTCGAATTAGATATTTTAATCACTTCGAATGTCAAATCTCGAATGCGCAATGGGGTTTCAGCCGATTGTAGGAGCCGTTCTATGTCCGCACGTTTCTGCATCAGCGATTTCCACGTTTCAAATGGCAACATTATTTGATTGCCTCGATTATCGCCGAGAACCAATTCCACGCAAGATACAGCTCCAACGTTTATTCCAATGTCAAAATATTTGTATGACGTCGGGGTTAAGGCGTATCGTCTTCCGAGTATACGAACCGCACGACGAGGCTCGGATGAAATGCTAGGGAATAATAAAATATTATTTATGTAAATATTTAAAAAATATAAAATTCTATAAGTTAATTAAAACTTACTTGTTACATTTCTTCTTCTTGCACGGTGAAGTTTCATCAGCATCTTGAATCG
>NW_021848654.1:1859-3507 GCF_003651465.1 Formica exsecta
ATGCAATAATCGACATTAGTCAAAATGTACGTGGCAAACCGCGAAATAAAGATTTAATTGAAATATGATACACATGATGGAAAGAGACATCAAGATAGAATATAAAATCATGGTAAAGAGGCACACCCTGTCAGTATTTTCGCCAAGAGTTCCGAGACAAGAGCTACTAATAAGCGCATCTTGTTAGCAAAAATTTTTGGCATGAATTTAGAAATATGGCGGAAAACAGTGCCGAACGAAATTTGCGCGAGCAATCTGCACAAGTAAATTCGATAGAGGAGTACATTGCGTGGGAGCAACGATGCGACGAATATATCGAATCGTTGGAAGAGCAAAGTCGAATCAAACGTCCACGATTATCGATCGGGATTCGACAATCGCTGATTGCCCGAATCGCGCGACTCGAGGGATTGAAGAACTCGTTACGCAGGCGTTTTGTACATGCGAGTGCAGGATGTAGTACGCGGCAACATGGATTGATATGGCGGGAGATTGATACGGCGTTCGAGAGCCGTATATTGACTGATGCGGTTATAAATCATAATCACATCGAGCCTCGTCAATTTTTCGAGGATGCTAAAGACATTGTGCTCGAACACGTGCAAATCGTGCTGAAAAAACACTTTAATGTGAAAATTAATACATTGTTCAATGGTGAATTTGTGACGGGTGATAAGTGCGCAAATAAAAGTATCAATACGAGAAACTATGAACTCTTTCGCACATCCGATTTACGCGAGTGGTACGAGCGGCGCGTTGTCGAGCCCACTTTAGCATCTCTCGAAGAATTTCAGGAACGCGACAGCGGGTGGGCATTATCGCGAATACTCGATTTAATCGTAAATATAAATAAATATAATTCTCTGCGCGCGGGATGTCACATAAAATTACCGCGGACGATAATGATAAAGAGAGCAGTGATCAACGTGCAATCTAATGACAATGCATGTTTCGCGTGGTCTGTGGTCGCCGCTCTATATCCAGCTGAAAGGGATGTAGGTCGGGAATTTTCGTATCCTCATTATACGACAGTACTGAATCTCCAAGACATTGAGTTTCCAGTGACTGTGAACCAAATTAAAAAATTCGAACTTGCCAACGATATCTCAATCAATGTATATAGTATCGAGGAAAAAATCATTGTCCCGATACGTCTGAGCGAGCTAAAAAGAGACAAACACGTCAACTTGCTATACGTGGAAGACAACAACGTTGGACATTTCGCGTGGATTAAGAATCTATCCAGTAAAAATTATTTCTTGTACAGATATTTGCACTACTTTGGCTCGAACGACAAATTACAGTCACATACGGTAGACTGTCAAGAGATGAACGAGTGCGCTATCCGATAAAGTGGCTCACGTTCAACAATTATAATCGGAAAGAGCGGCTTCCTTTGGTCGTATACGCCGATCTGGAGTGTGTTTTAGAGAAGACGGAGGAAGAGAGAAATTACCAACATCACAAAGTATTTAGCATAGCATACTATGTACATTGTTCGTACGACGAATCGTTATCCGCGTATCATTCTCGTCGCAGTACCGATTGCATATCATGGTTCGTCGAAGTACTTAAAAATTTAGCGCTGCGTGTAAAAACAATTTTGTCAGCTAATGTCCCCATGGTAAATTTAACACCTGATGAATGT